>NW_006337104.1:0-385 GCF_000327345.1 Myotis davidii
ATGACTGTTCTGTAACTACCAATTTGTACATCTTGTTCCTTCACCCTTTTTACTCAGCCCCAACACCCTTCCCCTCTTATCATTTTTAAGAGCACAGCTCAGTGGCATTGAATAAATTCACATTATTGTGCAGCCATCACCACTATCCATCTCTAGAACTCTTTTCATCTTATAAAACTTCAAACTTTATACCCATTAATCAATAATTCCTCATTCTCCCTTCCTTAGCCTCTGGCAACCACCATTCCACTTTCTGTCCCTAAGAATTTGATTACTCCACGTACTAAGTGGAATCACACAGTATCTGTCTTTTTGTGACTGGCTTATTTCACTTTGCACAATATCCTCAAGATTCATCCATGTTGCAACATGTGTCAGAATTTCC
>NW_006337105.1:0-385 GCF_000327345.1 Myotis davidii
CTCTTGGGTCAGTATGGCCCCAGTTGAGAACTACTGCTCTAGACTAAGTCTGTTCTTTGCTTCCAAATAGGTTCTTAATTTATCGCACTGCGTTATGTAAGGAAGATGAGGGGCTCACCCTTGATGACCCAGTACGCTTTCCTCCTTTAGGATGAAGTAGTGGTAAACGACCGATGGGGTTTTAACTGTTCCTGTCACCATGGAGGATACTACAACTGTGAAGATAAATTCCAGCCGTCAAGTTTGCCAAATCACAAGTGGGAGATGTGCACCTCCATAGACAAGCGGTCATGGGGCTACCGTCGCACCATGTCGATCTCTGACGTTGCAAGCGAATCGGAAATCATTTCGGTAAGACACCAGTGAGTTAGCTCTTTCTTTCCTT
>NW_006337106.1:0-385 GCF_000327345.1 Myotis davidii
TTCTTTGATTACAAAATCCGGCATTATTACCCAGTACACACAGTATCTAGGGTATTAACCAAATTTAATGAATAATATCCCCTTTTAAGAGCTAATATTTATGATTTTCAATTTAGGCAACACATGGGAATGAGTTTGGGTAGACTGGGACAAAAGAATTATACACGTTTAATACAGATCTGGCTAATGTATCAATGGAAGCAAATAAGTAAAGGAATGACTTTGGGAAGAATGGTAACTTTACTAAGAACCTCTTTCATACCAGTCATTATGCTAAGTATTGTATATGTATTTTATTTAATTCCAACCACTGTTTAAGTTTTGCATGATTTCCATTCAGGGCCTGCACCACAATTTGTGGGTTTCAGGTCAAAATGAAAATGTG
>NW_006337107.1:0-385 GCF_000327345.1 Myotis davidii
TTCCTTCAAAAAAGAAAATGTTAGTTATTATTTTTCAGCTGTATTATTTACTAGCCATGGAAGTTTTGATATGTAAAATTATAAGAAAAATACAAATACATGCTTTTCTTCCTCTAAATTAAGTACTATAAGGAAGAAAATGGCACACTATATGTTAAATATACATCATCCTTTGCATGATTGTATGTATATAGATACCAAATGCACACACATATAATCAAAGTGTGAATTTCAGATACCTTGATACACAATATTCACTTTATTTCGTATATGGATTATGTAATCCCTAGTATTTCATTCATATTTCCTCATACTTGCCAATCTGTATATATAGAGATTATTTGCCTTTATTGTCTTACTAGAGGCCTGGTGCATGAAATTCATG
>NW_006337108.1:0-385 GCF_000327345.1 Myotis davidii
TTGCTTCGTGACAAGAGCTAGTCAGTCTGCGGACTCTCAGGGCTTATTCCAACAGGCCAAGGAAATCTCTCTATAATAGGACAGGGCAGCTGTCAGCGCTCAGGCAGCTTAACTTTGTAAGCTCACCTGTTTCTTTTAAATATCACACCCGACTTTGAAAGAGACACACATTTTGGATATCAGTACAGCAGCATTTTCTCTACAACTTCCTATCTTTTTTATTTCTAATTTATTAAGTGGCATCTCAAGAAAAAGAAAGTTAACCTTCTTGTACCACCATTAATTGGTGAACGATCATAAGTTCATCAAACATTGTATAGACATAAGCAATGTGCTAGATATATATTGTACCTCTGTACAAAAGAAATATAAAATGTTTTTTTTT
>NW_006337109.1:0-385 GCF_000327345.1 Myotis davidii
AACCTTACATTTGGTGCCGTGAAACCCGGAAGGAGCGAGCACTCCATCTGGCTGTTCCGGGGTACCCTCCTCTCCCCTCTCGTGTCTCAGGATCCCCTTGCTTTTTCCGGTTCGGCAGTTTTCCTGCTTTGGCAGCATCAGCTGAAAAGTCCTGCCCTGTGACGGTTCCTGGTGGTCGCCTGCCAGCATCTCTGTCCGGAAAACGTGGCCTCGTCAGAGATTGCCTTCTGGACCCTTCCAGGAAGGGCTCCTCCAGACCTCGGGAGGTAGTGGAGACGTCCTTACTTCCCCGGTTCCTTAGTCCATTCATAGCCTTGGCTAAACGACTGGGACGCTGGTCCTTTGGCCCTGGCTACTGACCTCAGGTACGGAGCATGGGTAATGA
>NW_006337110.1:0-383 GCF_000327345.1 Myotis davidii
CTGCCATGTGAAATAAACTGGCCCTCCATTCTCAGCATCCTCCCTCCCCTCGTCTAGTACCCTTGGGAAAATGTGACCTTTGTTTTTGAAAATACTTACTGACTTGTGTGTGTATTTGCTTTGAAAACCGAGTCTTTGAAAATGATCCTGAGCCCAGCCGCTCACACTTGGGTGGAACACTGCAGCGGGGAGAGAGAGAGAGATCACACAGAGGCTGTGAGCCACAGAACGAATTGTCTCGACATCTGCTCAAGTGTTATAAATAAAGCCGTCTAGTAAAAAGATGAAAGCGGAGCCTGGTTCCTCACCCCGCCATCCTGCCTCCACATGCTACGGAATAATCTCGGCTGACCCAGGATCTATTTGCGTTTTAGAGAAAAGCA
>NW_006337111.1:0-385 GCF_000327345.1 Myotis davidii
CGTGTCATAGGTTCGCCATCACTGGCCTATAGTATACAAGCCACCTCTTACCCATTCTGTATGATCAACATGATGTGATGATGTTGTAGCACCAAATCCTCACGTCATCTTCCACAACTATACCAGTAAACGTTCCCCAGATTGCACCTGTGGCCATATTGGGAGGGAGAAAGGAGAGGATCCTCCATAACCAGCTGAATGTGGAGGAAAAAGCTTCAAGTTTAGTTTCCCATTGAGTTAGCTCAGTATATGGGACACAAGATGGAAGCAGATGCTGGCTATATTATAACCACATTCCAGGGTAATCTTGCAAGATAGAGTAAAAGACAAAATATTCCCAAATAAGCAGTACACCTGGCCATTCACTTTTTATAGAAGAAGTAGC
>NW_006337112.1:0-385 GCF_000327345.1 Myotis davidii
GACACTCAACCAACTGAGCCACACCATCCAGGGTTCTCTTAGTCATTCTTAAGACTTAATTATATCACTTAGTATTAACTATTAATACTAATACTTAAGTACTAATTATAACATTTAATTCTAATTATTGGTTTTGCCTGTAATTGAACTTCACAGAAGTAGAATCTTACTGTATGCACTCTTTTGTGCCTGGCTTATTTTGTTCAATATTGTATGGTGCAATTCATCCATTTCATTCTGTGTGTAAGTAGTTTGTTCTTTAGTTGCTACATAGTATTCCATGTGGCTATGTTGTGAATATATTACAAGTTATGTGTCCATTTATGTTGATGGACATTTGGGCTATTTTGGGTGGATTTTGCTAATAAAATACAGCTACTTTGAA
>NW_006337113.1:0-385 GCF_000327345.1 Myotis davidii
GTATGTGTGTGTGGTGGGTGGTGATGATGTATGCATCCAGCCAAGTCAAACGATGAACAAAGCAGAATTTTGTATACCACACCACCCCTCTTCCAAAACACAACAATATTTCTATATTTTTAAAACAAGCACAGCAGGTAATCAAATATGAATTAAAACCAGGTATCCCAAATTGCATTCCGCAGAACACCAATCCACAAAATGTCAAATAATTAAACTTCCTGCATTCAAATTATAGTGTGGGACATGTTGCAGTTTAATTCTCCATATACATTAGTGTATTGGAGAACAATAAATATTTATTTCATACAAATTTCCTATCTCTATTTTCCCTATGTTAAATGTCATAAAAAATGTATTGCTCTGGGGGAAAAAATAGTTAAGA
>NW_006337114.1:0-385 GCF_000327345.1 Myotis davidii
AAAGAATTTTTGTGAGTTTATTTGAGCCATACTGACAATTTCTGGGAAGCAAATTCTCAGGGGATTGAGATAATGCTCCCCATATATAAATTTAAGGGGAGGGGGAAACCCTGTGCATATCTTACCAGTAACAGAGGAAACTATAACCATTGGGTCTACCTTTACTTCAAGAAAGAAATCTAAAGTTAAAACCAAATTTCACAGAACCTAGTACTTAATCAAGAGTAAATACTAAGTCAAGCATAAGTAAAATCTTGTACTTAGTTAAGTAATTATTGGATAGAGCCATTAGTGCTTTGGTGTTACTCTTAAAAGATATGTACTCATCTTGTTGCCTTAGTTTCAAATGTCACAAAATTTCTCTTAACAGAATTATATTAAGCAA
>NW_006337115.1:0-385 GCF_000327345.1 Myotis davidii
GGCTGGCTAGGAGGACCTCTTTAAGGAGATAGCAACTTGGTGACATGAAGCCAAGATTCTATTCAAGGCCAGTATGACTACCAAGGCCAGAGTGACTAAGGGTAGAAAGGTAGAAGAGGGGGGTAAATGTGGTAGTATAACAGTTGGAGAAAGCAACCAGGGCTGTAGTAACAGTTTTGAATTATTTCTGAGTAGAGTGACAAGTCATTAAGGTGGCATGACATGATACCATTGCCAGTGTAAGAGGTAGATGGCTGCTCTGCTGGGCAGACAGGATGGGGCAGGGCACAAGTAGTGGGGTCTTTTAGTGGGAGCCAGAGATGATGGAGGTTTGGATGAGCATTGTTAAAAAAAATGATGAGCCCTAACTGGTTTGGCTCAGTGG
>NW_006337116.1:0-385 GCF_000327345.1 Myotis davidii
TGAATATCTGTTCCTCAATAAATTTCCATTCAATGACTTGAGCATTCATTAATGATGCTTTTCTGTATCAGTTATATTAGTAGTTGCAAAGTTGTGATTTTATAATTTATCATTTCTCATACATTTATTAGTTTAGAGTCTTCTATAAGGAAGAACTTACCATTCTTACTAAGGACCCCTAGATTCTTTTTTATTCAATGTTTCATAATCTATTATTCTTTTAATATTCATATTGTCAAATGACAGCTCTTAGAGTACCTATGTCCTTTTGACATCTCTATGTCAGTTTTTTGGCATGTTCTTGATTTCTGGCACAACACATTATTCCAGGCTTACTTTGAGCATTTCCTATCTTATTAGCTCTAAGGATCCTAAATTCTTTTAG
>NW_006337117.1:0-385 GCF_000327345.1 Myotis davidii
GGAGCGTGAATTACTAATTTGACAATTGATGCTGGATTATGTTGTATGAAATTAGCCATTTCTATAGTGAGCTGTAACAGTAGGAATTAGCTATATATAATCTCCTTTGTTTTTCTGATCAATCCATGTACTTCTATCTAAAATCTAATAATTATGTCAGAGATATAGCAATCCTAATATCATGGCACCAGTCATGCTCAAAGAAAAACAAGAGTATACTGGGAGGATGGGCAAGTAATAACAGGGTGGAATTGGCACAGTCACGCTGTGCATTAAAGCTATGCTGCAGACAACATTACTCAAGAGTCTTTTCAGGAAATGAGATGGTTCTCAGGGCGCTAATCACTAAAATAACACATTGTGGAAGATTGTGTGCTTATTATTC
>NW_006337118.1:0-385 GCF_000327345.1 Myotis davidii
ATATGTGACACGGCACCAGAGTTAAGTTGGGGCAGACAGTTTGAGCTGTACGTTATAACCAATTTTCTTCACAGCTTCAACGTGTCTATGAAGTGAACACTAATTAGAAGCCAGGAGAATCCCAACACCTGATCTGACTATAAAATGCTGACCACACTAATCTAACCTGTATGAGAAGCAGTGTCACAAGAAATGACTCAGCAAAGTGGAAATAGAGTGAATATACTTCAACAAAATAAGGGCCATTTGTGACAAATCCACAGCCAACACCAACAGACAAAAGCTAAAAGCATTTCCCTTAAAATCAGAAACAAAACAGGGGTATCTGCTTTTATCACTCTTATTCAACAGGGTACTGGAAATTCTAGCCACAGCAATCAGACAA
>NW_006337119.1:0-385 GCF_000327345.1 Myotis davidii
TTTAAGAGGAGGGACATGAACTCATCTCTTGATAGAAATGTGGCAAGGTTCAAAACAAAAAAGCAGGTGGAGTGGAAAATATTTGCAGCCACTACTGGAAAAGACAATCAGCTACAGTCAAAATATACCTCCTTCACTCTACATAAGTAGTTCAAAATACTATATGCTGATTTTTTAAACAGTGCATTCACGTTTATTGTTGTTCTTTTTATCTGATTCTGAAAACAAATATTTTACTACACCTATCAGTTTGTTTTCTTTCTACTATATAATGAATGATAATACCCATGCTAGTTCCCATTATGATAAAACCTGAGGTAGTTGCATGATCACGCACTTTTCTTTAATTGATGAGAAACAATTGATAATGATAATAATGATATTG
>NW_006337120.1:0-385 GCF_000327345.1 Myotis davidii
TTCCCTTTAAAAAAGTTCTCATTGAATTTACAAATTCTAAACATTAACAAACAAACCATAAGCATTACTCTGGCATATAAAACCATCTACAATCTAGTCCATCTGGTCTTGTCAATATGATTGTTTGAAAGTGCGGAGCTCATCCTTACCCTGCATCTCTCCTCATGCAGTTCCCCTCCCTGTCCTTGCCAAATACTCCAGAAGCTGGTTGAAGTTCCCCTTGGTGCACAAAGAAAGAATGATGGCGTGTTTTCGACAGTAAAAGCAAGTCCTTCTGTCTCTGGACACTTCTCTGCAGAACATATTGACACATCCTGCTTTGCAGCCATCTTCTTAATGTTTGCATTCATTGTTTGCATTGTTTACATCTTACACAATATTTTGA
>NW_006337121.1:0-385 GCF_000327345.1 Myotis davidii
CCTTAGCTTCTCTTTCACAGAAACGTGTGTCAAGAGTCATCATTCACCCATTGCTCAGGATCTGCTGGTCAGTCCCAGCATAATGTAGTAAATTCTCCTGGACATTGTGATGGACTGAGGAACCACAGGTCAGAATCTAGAATGAACAACTGGAATGAACAGAACAGGTTGTGGAAATGATCACGAGGAAGGAAGTGTTGCTGGTCAACGCTTACCAATTCCAATCCTGTTCCTGACTGGATAGAAAAATTATGGCTAGTACGACAAGTATGTGTGTCCCCCACACTCTCATGCCCAACACAGGCCTGATAATCAATGGTGACATTCCTTCCTGAGCTGGGCCTGGGCCTTAAAACCCGTCTCAGGCTAGTGCTCCAGGCAGCTA
>NW_006337122.1:0-385 GCF_000327345.1 Myotis davidii
TAAATTTAAAATCTGCTACATCACGCTCAGCAGAGACTACAAAATGCACAGGAAGACCTGGGCTCACACGCACCGCGAACTTCTCAGGATCGAGTGCGTGTTAGAGATGGATAGAACCGAACCCAGAACTGAGGTCCCAGATGTGAAACGCGAATACTTAGACGTCTTGAAGAAAACCTAATTTCCCAAGATCTGAAGGGGACTCTGGCCCCGTGAAGGCGGAGGGACAGGAGAAGGCGGGTGTGGAATCCAGAAGAAGGCGTGAGGCTGCTGGTCAGAACAGCGCGATGGGATGGGTGTCCGTCCAGGTGCAAAGGTGATCAGAGGGCCAAGGAAGGCACTAAAAACACAGAAGGTCCCACCGAGATTTGAACTCGGATCGCTG
>NW_006337123.1:0-385 GCF_000327345.1 Myotis davidii
TCCTCTCTGTAAAAAATCAATACAACATTTTTTTTAAATGTCATTTATTGGTTGAAGAAACCAGGGCATTTGTCATATAGGTTTTTCCCCACAGTCTCAATTTGGTTGATCGCAGTCTGTGGTGTCATTTTACATGCTTCTCTGTCCCTAGTAATTCTTATCAACTAGTTTTGTCTAGAAGCTTGATCAAATTCAGGAAACATCCTTTTGGCAGGATACCTACTAGGTGGTGATGTATCCTTCCTTTTAGGAGCATTTTCAGAGGCAAATTCTTTTTTCTCTTTTCATGATGCTGAGATAGATCAGTGAGTCCAGGTATCACCAGCTCAGTCTGTCCTTTATCACAGGGGTGGGGAACCTTTTTCTGCCGAGGGCCATTTGGATA
>NW_006337124.1:0-385 GCF_000327345.1 Myotis davidii
AGGGCTCTTGAGGGTCTGGAAAGAAAGAGGAAAATAACTCAAGAAACACATGAGCGAAGACTTTGTCTCGAGCAGAGGCGCACACACACCTGCTGGACAGCGCTGGCGATCCTCTCCGCCTCGTGGGCCTTGTTCTTAGCCTCCGTGGCGTCCGCCGCCGCGTTGCCCAAGGCCAGCTGCGCCTCCCTTGTCTTTTCATTGGCTTCAAATATGGTCTGGTTGATGGCGGGGATTCTCCTTAGCGCCTCCTCTGCAGCAGTCTTGTTATCATTCACTCGCTTATCGAAGTCTAAAACAAGTTCAAGAAATGCATTTGAACTAGACACTCAACGAACCAAAGGGGGAAGCTTTCAGGGAGCTGAGACTGGGTTTTATGTTACAAACA
>NW_006337125.1:0-385 GCF_000327345.1 Myotis davidii
GACAAATATAAAGTATGTAATAAAATTATTTATCACTTGCTTTAAGCTGGGTAGCCATATGCATGTATACACACACAGATTATAGTTTAATCTGTGCAATGTTCTTTCTTTAGTTGGTTTCTTGGATCACTGTCTCACAGCATTCAGATCTCCACTGATTCTTCCTCAGAGAAGTCCACCCTGCTTATCCTAGTTAAAATGCAACTCTACCTCCCTTCTCACTGCTTCACTTTTCTTTAAAGACTTCATTTCTGCCTCACTTGAACATAAGCTTATGAATTCAGGTAGATTGCCTGCTTTCCTTCCTGTAATTTTAAAATCTAAAACAATACGTGGTCATTAAAAGGCCCTCAATCAGTTTTTGTGGGGAGAATGAAAAAAGGAA
>NW_006337126.1:0-385 GCF_000327345.1 Myotis davidii
ATTGCTAGCCCCCCGAAAATGTCTCATTTTCCCCATCAGCTAATGAGAAAGTATGCGCTTCCTTCCTTGAAGCTGAAAGGGATGTCATTTCCACCAATACTTAACAAGTAATACAGGGTAGTTTCCCATAAAATGAGGTGGGCAGTAGTTTCAGCTACAACGTTTTCTTCCTGATACAGAATCTTCAAGAAGGAATGGTTTGCTCTGGACTAATTGGAACCCAGACTCACAGACCTGAGGAGGTCACCCGGAGAAGAATTCTCAATTGTTTGAAAACCTTCCTGACACTTTCTTGTAGTGCCTTGGAGTTTACACATGATGAGTCAATCAATTTACTTCAGTTCAAGGAACATTTATTAACTACTAGAGGCCTGGTGCACAAAAA
>NW_006337127.1:0-385 GCF_000327345.1 Myotis davidii
ACATTGAGCAAAGAACTCAGAAAAGAGTACATGAAGTTGTGTTATATGAAGCTAAGAAACAGACTAAACTTTGCTTGGTGATATAAGTCAGAGTAGTAGTTAATCTGGGGTAACTAGAAGTAGAAACATTACTGGGATTCAAGTAATGCTTTATATTTTTACCTGGGTGGGAGTTTCAAGGAGGCATTTATTTGTAAACTAGAGGCCGAGTGCAAGAAATTCGTGCATTCGGAGGGTCCCTCACCCTGGCCTGCACCCTGTTGCAGTATGGGAGCCCATGGGGGATATCTAACTGCTGACTTCTGCCACCACCTCTGCACTTGCCAGCAGTGAGCCCATCTTCTGTCTGAGTGGTGCAACCACTGTGGGAGTGCACTGGCCACCA
>NW_006337128.1:0-385 GCF_000327345.1 Myotis davidii
TCTCCAGAACTCTTTTCATCCTGCAAAACTGAACCTCTTATGTGTATTAAACAATTCCCCATTTCCTCTTCCCCGGCCCCTGGCAAGCACTATTCTACCTTCTGTCTCTATGAATTGTATTATTACTATACACTTTTCACACACGGAGAAAACCAAGGTTCAGAGAGTAATTTGCTTCCAGGAGACAGAATCTGAACGTGAACCCAGGCCCCTATTCACATCCTGAGCCAATTTGAAATATGGCTTAACCTCACAGCGCATGATGCATTTTACTTTCCCCATAGCAATGATGGCCACTGTGAACCAAGACACTCCTCTGTGCTCCTGTTTTTGCAGCCATTCTCACATTTAATCTTTTTTTGTTATTGATTTTAGAGAGAGGGGA
>NW_006337129.1:0-385 GCF_000327345.1 Myotis davidii
CCCATGGAGTACCCCAATTAACTTTGATCTGGCAATATTTATCATGTCAACCAGAAAAACATAGTGGTATATTATTTTCAAATTTTTTAACAGTTATTGATCTGCCAATTTACATAAAAGGAAATTGATATAAGCAACCCAGATATGTAAATCTGTAGTTCCAAAAATTTTAAAAAATGCTTAACTAGTTCAAAATTTCTTCAGTTTAAAATAATCATATAAAATAGATCACCTGTGTGGCTTCACCCAGTATTTCAAAGCCTTTTCAAATTGTTGGGCACAAAGTGAATTTTCAGATGTGAAGATTTTGGTAACCATTTATATTTAGTAACAGCTCACAAATTAGTATTGATTTCAGATAGTCATATATACCTAGAACAAATAT
>NW_006337130.1:0-385 GCF_000327345.1 Myotis davidii
AAAAAAAAAATTGGTTCAATGTAATATTATATTCCATTCTTCTTGACCTAGTACTCTTAGAATATATCCCTGCCCATATTTTCCAGGTGTCTGCTGAGATAAATTAGAGAAACATTGCAACTATTTTAGCATTTAAGATATATTTTCTTAGGTCAAATTTTATATTTTCTCCCCTTAGGGAATATGTTATGGATATAGAAGCAATGATGGATGGTAAGGATAACTGAGGGAAAATAATTATCCTCTTATAAGGCAACTGCCTTGAGGAAGGTTATTCCAGGAGCTTTAAGAAGGGAAGATTAGTTTATTTGGTTAAGAAAGAAGGAATTTCTTCTAGTTGGCCAGGGGTGCTCATATATCTCAGATTCTTCCCTACTCACCTAAA
>NW_006337131.1:0-385 GCF_000327345.1 Myotis davidii
AAAACACACAAAGACATGGAGGCTAAATAACACGCTACTAAACAATGAATGGGTTGACAGTGAGATCAAGGAAGAAATCAAAAGTGACCTGAAAACATACAACAACCAAAAATCTATGAAATACAATGATAGCAGTCCTAAGAGGGAAAGTCATAGCATTATAAGCGTATCTCAAGAATTTAATTTGAATTCTCTATTATTATTTCATCAAAATTCATTTAAAATCGTTCTTTTACATGTCAACAATTGTTTAAGTATTTGGATTCAATTGCAGTGGTAATTCTTTAAACAAATACTACTGATTTGAGCATTCAGTTTGCCTGCCAAGTGTGCGTTAGGTGAGAATCTATAGATATAAAAGCCAAGCGACTGGAACAACGGAATG
>NW_006337132.1:0-385 GCF_000327345.1 Myotis davidii
TCTAGAACTGTGAGACAATACATTTCTGTTTTTAAGCCATCCAATTTGTAGTCTTCTTAAAATGGCAGTGAGTAACCTAATATATCATTATAAATGATATGATTATAAATTCACCCTTGTGATTATTTAATATCTTATTCTGCAAAAGTTTTCTGAAAGCAGAGGTTATATCTACTTTATTCACAATCATATTCCTTGTGCTTACCACAATGTATGACATATAATAGACACACAATAAAAAGTGATTAATTGAGCCTTGGCCAGTATGTCTCAGGTGGTTGAGCATCCTCCCATACACCAGAAGGTCACAGATTCAATTCCCAGTCAGGACCTGTGCGGGAGGCAATCAATGAATGTGCCTCTCTAACATTGATGTTTCTCTCTC
>NW_006337133.1:0-385 GCF_000327345.1 Myotis davidii
TCAGCGCACATCATAGCAAGTGGTCAAACTCCCTATCTCCCAGCATAACTCCCGAGGGGACAATTTGCATATTAGCCATATATATAGATAATAGTTACATCTTCTTAATGAGTTGGCCCTTTATTATTATGCAATGACCATTGTGTCTTGTTTCCATTTTTGGCTTCAAGTCTATTTTGTCTGAGTAAAGTAGAGCTCCCTATGCCTTCTTAGTTTCCACTGGCATGGAATATCTTCTTTCCACCCCTTCATTTTGAGTATGTGTGTCCTTAAAGCTTAAGGGAATCTCTTGCAGGCAGCATAGAGTTGGGTCTTGTTCTCTATCCATCCATTTTTCTGAAAACTGTACATACAAATGGCCAACAGGTACATAAAAAGATGCTCA
>NW_006337134.1:0-385 GCF_000327345.1 Myotis davidii
CATTTAAGATCATCAAAGGCAACCTCCAACATCGTGTAAAATATTACACAGACATATGGTCTGTTAAAGCAAGGAGGTAAATTTTTGCTTGGAGTAGTTAAGACAGATCTGAAAAAGTGTTTTGACAGTATGTAGAACCCACACAATATATACTTTTGGATATAAACAGCATCTGAATGTACTGAGAAACATTTGAAAATTTTTGGATCTAAGAAGTCATATGTGTTAAAATGTTTCATCATATAATAGTTAATGGGATGTGTTGGAACTTACTTCTTAGCTATTTCTAAAGGCTTACCAATGATAGTGATTACTAAACTAGAATATAAAATACTTGGATCAAGAGAAGAAAAATAGGAGTCCATGATATCATGAATATATATAT
>NW_006337135.1:0-385 GCF_000327345.1 Myotis davidii
ACTCTTTTATTAGATAGGATCAGATATATTATTTCTGTCCACTGAATGCAATTAAATCAATCATGTTTCATTTGGGTATCCCAGTAACTTGATTCTACAGTTTTATAATTATGGTTTTCTATAAAATATTACTGTAATAGCAAATATTACTTGCATTACAAGTGCAATGGTTCTTACTTTACTACTTATTTATCTATAGTATTGCAAAATGAAAGACATGTAGACTTAAGGTCCCACGCTACCAATTTCTAATTTTAGCAAGAAAGGGCAACCACATTTCTGACATAGATAATTTGAGATTTTGAAACCTTGAAATATGATTTGCACTATACACACACAGCAGTTGAGAGAAAGAGAGACAGAAAGAGAGAGAGAAAGAGAGAGA
>NW_006337136.1:0-385 GCF_000327345.1 Myotis davidii
ACCATGTTTGTCTATTATTAGACAGGCTTGTGTTGCTACAAATGCAGGAGGACATGTATTATTAGGGTATCTGTTTCCAGTTCTTAGGGTGTGTGTACCTAGTAGTGCAATTGCCGGGGTGTTTTTATTTTCTGGTTTATTAGACTGTCAGATTCTTGGGAATGGAGTTTCATCTTGTTCCCAATTGATCCCTAGTACCTACGGCAACCACTGTTCTGTTTGCTTGGGACAGTGGGGTTCCCCAGGACATGGGTCTCTCAGTGATGTAAATGGAAGAACAGGGCAAGCCTGGAGGACTTGGCCCCTCTACCAATGCCTAGTACATTATGTCACATGGAATGGCCACTCAATTAATATCTATATCCTATCTAATAAAAGAGAAACA
>NW_006337137.1:0-385 GCF_000327345.1 Myotis davidii
GGCCCAGGATTCCGGAATCCTCCCAGCTCAGCCACACCAACCAAAACCTCATACATTGGCATTGCAGCCCCTCACCCTCTTTCACCATGTCCCACCGTGTGCCACCCATGAGGAACTCACTGTTTTGGACAATGCGACCTGGACTGCAGGACCTGACAGGTGCCCACACCGGAGGCTGTAGGATAGGTGGTAAGGACTACTTGAAGTCTGTAGGAAGAACGGAGCCTCAGAGACACGGAGGCCTCAGTCCCGCCTGTTGCAGCTTATCAAACCTCAGACACACCGCTGCTCAGCGGGGACACTGCACCTGATACCTCGTCCTAATCAGGACTCTGAGCGCTGGAGCCTCTGCCTATGCTTACAGAACAAGGAGGTGACAATGACC
>NW_006337138.1:0-385 GCF_000327345.1 Myotis davidii
TTGAGTAGAAATTGCAATTTCTTATGTTTTTAGGGGTATTAAGGAAGTCTTGTTCTTTGCTTTACTTTACTGTTTGATTGTGTTAACATTGCAAATCATGGTAATGATTAACCTTCTCAAACTTAGTGTCTGAAAGCTTCATAAAAGTCAACCTAAATATTTACTTCGTTAAGAAAATTTATGAAACTTTAAAAGGGTCTTCCTATGTCAAGGGTATATTATTAATGTGAAAGTAAAGCCTCACAAAACTAAATAAATTCTCTTCCATATCTTAAAAAAAGAAATAAAGAAAAATATTTTAGTCTCAACTGGCAACTCTTTAAGAAAAGTTTAGGAATGTTACAGCCTCTCTTGGCTGCTTTTTCATCACTTTCTTACTTTTACT
>NW_006337139.1:0-385 GCF_000327345.1 Myotis davidii
GAGTAGTAGGAGCTGGAGTTACAGAAGTCAGCAGAGGCAACTTATGGGGACTGTCAGAGATCTTGGCATTTTGAATGACTCTAAATCTTAATCTACCAGCAAAGGCATAGGAGGATTTTCAGCAGGGAAGTAGCCTCATCAGCTCTGTTCTTAAAAAGATCACCTGTTGCCACGTGGAAAATGGGTGAGAGGGGAGCTAAGGGGCAGCTGTTACTGTGTTACAGGGGACAGATGATGGCGGCTTGAACTTCGGCGATATTAACGGAGATGAAGAGAACTAAGTGTATTCAGTTATATCTTGAAGGTAGGTGCTGTACGATTTAGTGATTTGGATGTGGGCAAGGAGATATAAGAAACAGGACACTTGCTGAAGCCGGTTTGGCTC
>NW_006337140.1:0-385 GCF_000327345.1 Myotis davidii
TTTTTCAAACTATTTTCATTTAACATGTGAGCTCTTTATTTTTTCAAAAAATTTTTAAATACATATGAATGGATGCATAAAAGAAGTACAATAGTGTAATTGTTGAACATTTAATGTTTTCATTTTCCCTCTTATAAATAATGATTTGATGGAGTTTTGTATAATTTTATTTGAATGGTTATTTCCTCAAGATAGATTCCAAGAGGTAGAATCAGAGTTAAAAATGTATGTTTAGATTTATTTTTAAGGCTGTTAGCTTACAGTACACAATTGCTATCCAGAAAGTATGCCCTCCCACCAGAATTCTAGTTTCCCCAGCTATTTATGCCAGTAGTTCTGATTCTTGTCAAAAATACCAACAATGCCCTGACCGGTTTGGCTCACT
>NW_006337141.1:0-384 GCF_000327345.1 Myotis davidii
GACCACATGACTGAACAGCAGGCTGCGTGGCGCGCCCAGGCCGGTAGGGGGGTTAATGTGGGGCAACAAAATGACTGAACAGGAGGCTGTGTGGAGCGACCAGGCTGGCGGGGGTGGCCATGAGGGGCAACCAGGCTGGTTGGGGCGTGACCATTGGGGGCAACCAGGTTGGCTGGTTAGGTGCAGTATGTGGTGACCAGGCCAGCGGTGAGTCGAGTGGCAGTTAGGAGCGATCAGGCTTGCAGGGTGGATGTTAGTTTTGATCAGGCAGGCAGGGAGTTAAGCAGTTAGGTTCCAGCAGTCCTAGATTTTGAGAGGGTTTAGCGACTGCCAGTTTAGGCCCGATCCCCGTAATCAGGCCTAAACTGGCAGTCGGACATCCCC
>NW_006337142.1:0-385 GCF_000327345.1 Myotis davidii
CCTCTCTGAAATAAAAACATATATTTTTAAAAAAGAAAAGAAACTAAGCAGTTTGCTTACACAGCTTTCTCTGTTCTGAGTGTCCTAAATCTGGCAATGAGGAATCGGTCTCTCTGCCTCCTGGTGCAGGGAGGGTACCTTTCACCTGCGAGATTTATTTTCTGCTCTCAGGGACTGAGAGAGTCAGTGTTGCACTGCCGTCTCAACTTTAATTAAAAATCATCATTATGCTGGTTTGGCACATGTTCTGGTTGGTTAACTCCTTAAATGTTGAACTTGGTTTTTTTGCATGTGGGGTCAGGTCACAGAGTATTGCTCAGTACATTTTCAGGGCCAGCTTTGGAGGTGCCCAAGAAATATATATTGTGTAAATAAACTTGTTTGA
>NW_006337143.1:0-385 GCF_000327345.1 Myotis davidii
TGCAAGGCAGAGGGCAGCCGATGTAGCAGGCTCGGCCCCTGCTTGAGAAGCTCAGTCTAGGGAGGCAGGCGGTCCCTCCATGGCTCCTGCTCAACTAGGGTAGGTGCTGCGGGAGCAGGAGGGGGGCCAGGTGTCACCAAGGAGATGACAACGGAGCTGACACTTGGAGGATAATTAAAAGCTCTAAACTTGGAGAATGAAAGTCCATTGCAGAGCTACAAGCTCAAAGGCCTGAAAGTTGCCCCGAGAGCAGCCAGTCCCTGCACAGGTCAGGGAAGGGAAGAGGAGGCCAGGCCGGGGAGGGTGGGTAGAATGGGGTGGGGGCAGCTACTGGAGCAGCTGGGGAGGTTGCTCTTTGATCAAGGTGAGCCGGTGACCCCTCTCA
>NW_006337144.1:0-385 GCF_000327345.1 Myotis davidii
GATCAGTACTGTCAACTCCAGACTCCCTAACCTGCCCACCCAAACCAAGTGAGCCATCTCCTGGGGACACATGTGTTCTGATCTGATTGTCTCTCACTGTGCCATTCAACCCTGTGCTATAGGGAGTGGTTTGGAAGGTACATAAGGCCAGTTTGGCTGGAACACCTTGGACACATCTGTGAATGAAGAAATTCAGAGAAAATACTCCCATGTGGATAGAAAGATCCGGTCTCCCATCGGGTGGAGGAAGGGAGGGCGCTGGGCTGTATGCCAGGATCACTTCAGACAAAGCATTAGCACACATTTTCTGGAAGTGGGCAGACAGGAAATACTTTTGGATTTTCAGGTCAGACCTCAGTCTCTGGTGTGACAACACAGCTCTGCT
>NW_006337145.1:0-385 GCF_000327345.1 Myotis davidii
ACCCAAAGGTTGAGAACCGCTGCCCTGAAGGACTAGGAAATCAATAATAATTACAATCAAATCCCTCTCTCCCCAAGTTATTAAAATGCCAACAGAACATACATTCTAGATTCTAAAAACTCAATTTCTACAAAGTTACCCACTTGGAAGGAATTTACAGCCAACTTACCATGCTGGGTTAGGAATTCAACACGCTTCAAAATGTTTCAGAAACAACCACAGCTTAATTCACCTTTTTCAAGGGCTCCCTAAGACATAAAAACATAGATGAAACAGTCTGAACCAGTTCAGTTTATAAGCTCATACTAGGTCCTTTGAAATGGACAAAGTCACTTTATACTGTAGACTAAACCCTCCTCACAAGAAATAAATGGAACACAGCGGA
>NW_006337146.1:0-385 GCF_000327345.1 Myotis davidii
TCTCTCTCTCTCTCTCTCTCAAAAATCAATACATAAAATAAAAATTTAACAAATATATTATTTCTTGAATTTCACAAAAACACCAGCGGAGGGTTCTCATGCCAAATAGACACGGCATGAAAACACGCTTACAGAAGACATTTCAGATTTCAGCAGCGGACTGGAAGCTGATGTATTTTTCCCCTTCCTTTACTGTTATTTTCCAGGCACGCAGTCAGAGAGCACAGACCACTTTACGCCATCTACGAAGCCAGGCGAGGCCGCGATACCGTCAGTGCAGCCATCAGAGGCTGAAAGATATGGTCACTGTCCTACGAGCTTCTGACCTACCTCGCTCTATCTCAGTGGTTCCCAACCTGGGGGTCGGACGACCCTTTCACAGGGG
>NW_006337147.1:0-385 GCF_000327345.1 Myotis davidii
CCCCCCCCCCCGACACTGGCTTCTTCCTGCTGGGTGGCCTGTGCATGATGTGGGGTGGTGCCTCCTACGTGGTGGGCCTGGCATCGCTGCGGGAACCTATGCAGCTCTCGCTGGGGGGTGCAGCTGCAGGCGTGGGTGCCGTGCTGGCCGCGGGCCTGCTCTGGTCCTGTGCTGTCGGCCTCTACATGGACCAGCTGGAGCTGGACGTGGAACTGGTGCCTGAGGACGATGGCACGGCCGCTGCGGAAGGCCCGGACGAAGCGGGACGACCACGCCCGGAGTGAGTAGCAGGGCCCAGGGGAAGGAGCAAGGACCTGAGGCCTGAGGCCGCTTCAGACTGGCCAGGGTCCAAGGACCAGGACATTAAAACCTGACCCTTCCCTCC
>NW_006337148.1:0-385 GCF_000327345.1 Myotis davidii
TGCTTCTGAAATTCATGCTGGTCGGGGATGGGGAATGCTGCTGATGTCACTGTTAGTTTCTCACAGTCTTCCTCTGCCTTTTCAGGACAGTGTACCACGTGTCCACTACCACCATCATCACTGAAATCATCATTCCAATCTTCCTACTGATTAGACTCTGATCTCCAAAGAAAGAAGGAAACGCCTCCTTGTTACCAGTATTTCCAGGTTAGCATTTTATTTTATTTGGATGTGAGAAAGTGAGGATATCCATGTGAAAATGAGTATATATGTTTATATTAATCAGAAATTATCAAATATTTAGAAATTAAAGTGGTTCTAAGTCACTCATGTGACAGAAAAGAAGTCTCAAAGGAAATTCAATTTAACTAAATAAAAATGTAAC
>NW_006337149.1:0-385 GCF_000327345.1 Myotis davidii
AAGTTTGGAAATGCCCAGGCCTCCATCACTTCAGCTGCGGGGTTCACTTCTGTTTCTAACACCCGTGTCCTAGTTGTCTGTTTCCTTGCATTCCTCCTTCCACAGGGCCCCGTCCACAGGAGCTGTCTAAGGTGTCGTATTCCCTGTTGGGAGCAATGTGAGTTGTGTGATGCCAAAATTTATTAAAGTAAATGTTGAGTTTCAGAGGACAGATTTAAAGACAAGAGGAAATTTACCAGCAAGCAGTCTCAGCTGAAGCAGATGGAGGGACAAAGGTGGAGGCTGATAGAGTCAGACACCAACAACAAAAATAGGGAACCTGACCCACGTCTAGGATGGGGATCTAGAGCCTGAGCCAGAGCCAGAGCAGCACAGGGAGCGTGAA
>NW_006337150.1:0-385 GCF_000327345.1 Myotis davidii
TGGTGATGGAAGGGAAGTCAGGCATCTGAATGGAAGGGGCTGTCTGTCTCTCTGGGGACCTGGCTGACAACTCAGTAGAAACCAGATTTCAGGCCAGAGTCCTGCTGTCCATCAGTCCTTCCTCCTCCTCCAGGCCCTGCATTCTGAATGCGGGCCCTGCCTGACCTGGAGGGGAACAGTGGGAGGGGGTGGAAAGCAGAGCAGCTGCCAAATTCAGGAGGTGTTTGTATAAGTGTCTGCTGAATATATGAATGTCAGCACAACAGAGAACCTGATTGTATTTTAGAACCTGAAACTCGTCATTGAGTTAATTCTAAATTAGTTCAAATTGACTGATAGGAAAAATAGGTTTTTAAATATACTGCTGTTTGAAAACTGAAGGTTC
>NW_006337151.1:0-385 GCF_000327345.1 Myotis davidii
TGAGCTCCCAGTGACCACCGACTACAGAGGGGACACCTTGCTGACCGGACACCACTTTTCCCTTTGTCAGAAGGGCGTTGATATAAGCCAAAACCCTTGAACATTTATTCATTATCCTAGTCCTGTATAAGACAATTTTCTGTTATCCAATCCCGGCCAAACAATAGGGTAGGTTTTTTTGTTCACCCCTTACGTTAATGCACAGGGTTACCATGCATACTCCATTGGATATCACTCATTTTCAAAAAAGTCTAGAGCAGGCAGGCCGGCGTGGCTCAGCAGTTGAGCATCGACGAATGAACCGGGCGGTCAGGGTTCGATTCCCCTTCAGGGCAAATGCCTAGGTTACAGTCTCCATCCCCAGTGAGGGGCGTGCAGGAGGCAG
>NW_006337152.1:0-385 GCF_000327345.1 Myotis davidii
AAGAGTTTTAAGTGAAATTTAAATGAATATGTTTTACACCTGTGGAAATAATCTATATATGTGTTGGTTATAAGGTTTGTACGTCACATAGGTAGAACATAAGTGTGTGAGTGTAACAATGCAGGCGAGAGCAGAAGTGGAAGCAGACTGCTGTTAGATTCTTGTACTCCATGTAAAGTGACCAAGACCACTGGACATTGTCCTGTAATAAGGTAGACCCTAAAGCAATGACTGTGATAACAAAACAGAGGGTTGTAACTAATAAGTAGATAAAGGAGGTAAAGTGGCATCATAAAATGGGTGCATTTAATCCAAAAGATGACAGAGGGGAATGAAAAACAATAGAAATGAGGAACAAAGAACAGATAGTAAAAATAGAAAACAA
>NW_006337153.1:0-385 GCF_000327345.1 Myotis davidii
GCATATTAGGCTTTTATTATATAGGATAAGGAAAGGTTGATTATTTTTGCTTTCAAAGAGCAGTAAAATATTCAATATAAAGTTGCTTCCATAAAGGAACATACAGTGATATGGAGCAGGAATTTCTACATGAGAAATGTCAAATATCTACCAAATTACATCTTTGATATCCTGTGTTCTGTAGGACTCTGTGTACTTCTTATTGAATTCTGGAATATATGATGTCTTGAAATTGCCATGCAAACATAATTGTACTCTAATTTTCTAAGTGATTATAATAATTTTCCTGGAATATGTAAAATACAGACTATATGCCATCATGATGTTAAATATCTTAAACATTTAGATATTTAATATGATAATCCTATCTAATAAAAGAGAAACA
>NW_006337154.1:0-385 GCF_000327345.1 Myotis davidii
TATCAATATGTGTAGGGTGGGACTGGGGAGTCAGGGTGAGATTATCTTGGCATCTCATCCTTACTGAAGAGGCTGGTTCTAATCTTTGAACGTCAAAGGAACATCTCCGAGGTTCTTTCCGTAACGGCTCTGTGCTTGCAAGAAGCAGTGAGAAATGAGAAACGGAGATTCCCGACTTCCACCTCAGTTCTCACACATGACTGTGACCAATGCGGGCTTATATTGTCTTTTCATGAAATTCAGAAATACTGTTACTTCCCTGGTATGATAATTGAGGAACACTCCCCCCAGAATTATAGGTGTAATTATCTAGCTGATATAGTTGGTTGTTGTTGTTTTTTTCAATTACAGCTGACATTCAATATTGTATTAGTTTCAGGTGTAC
>NW_006337155.1:0-385 GCF_000327345.1 Myotis davidii
ACCCTGGGAGTGAGGTCCCACCCTACAATTGTCTGTTGCTAGGTACCCTCAGCTTTTCCACCCTGGTGTCTCCTGTACCTGGACCATCATTCCTACACTGCTCTTGCCTGTCCAACTGCCTACTATAGACATATCTTTAAATACATGTGAGAGTATCTTGTAGTTTAGATTTCTAAAAACTTAAATGCTGAGTCAAGGGCATTTTCAATATTGATTAATATCTCTAAATGGCTCCTCCCCAAGAGGTATTACCAGTTCAAAAGCCTACTAACCACAGAGTATATCTTTTTCCCCACTTATTTATGAACATTGGATATTATCAGTATTTTTTTTATTGATCTGAAAGTTAAAAAATACCTTATTGTTTTAAATTTTATTTCCTTAC
>NW_006337156.1:0-385 GCF_000327345.1 Myotis davidii
GAAAGATAACTATGTAAATAGCATAAGGAGCAGCACACTTGTGTGATAAGCTGTGGTCTAAGAGTCCTGGCTGACTAGCTGTAAGTCACATCATTTGAACCATAGTGACTTCGTCTGTGAAATTATAGATCTTCATGTCCTCTACACTCTTATTTAGATAGTGATTAAGAAGTGGTAAATGATAGGGGGATGTCAGTGATGAAGTAAATGGACTATTTTGCCTTTACACTATCAGTAGCAGTGATTTGAATATAGATGACCTATTTGATTGTTTTTAACAAATTTTGGAATAATTTCAGGCTTATGAGAAAGTTGTAACACTTAATACAAAATAATTCCAGCGTATTCTTCATCTAGATCAGAGGTGGGCAAACTTTTTGACTCG
>NW_006337157.1:0-385 GCF_000327345.1 Myotis davidii
AAAAAATGTTAACTTGGAAAAAAATAAAAGATTTAAAATGACAATGTTTGTATTAGAGCTACAGTGTGCCTAGCATTTCAGATATATCTTTCCTAATACATACTTACATTTGGTAAGTTAAACATTTATTAAAAGGTACTTTATAATGAAAAATATATGTATTTCTAGCATCTCTCTATAACTGGCCTACCAGACTTCTTATTGGAACCATTCAGTGAGCCTGAGGAGAGATGCCACTCTAGATCTACTTAAGTTCTTGATTTCCTTCTTTTATGGAGTTGGCAATATCCTTGGAACTAGACACAGTGGTGCTTTCTAGTGTGGACATTACCGTTCTCCCAGGAGCTCAGCTCAAACTTCTGAGTAACTCATGTATCCATCCCCC
>NW_006337158.1:0-385 GCF_000327345.1 Myotis davidii
AAAAAACACACCTATTTATTATGTTTTAATCTTTGTAAATCATAAATACGATAAAGGTTTTTTTTTAACCTGGTTGGTTATGCACCAAAACCCCAACAACACTTCTCATATTTAATAGAGAAATTATTGGTGCAGTCTCTAAGATAGACAAAAAATGCTGCCCACACCATTACTGTTTAACAAAGTACTGGGAGTCATGAAGAACACAATGAAGAAAGAAAAAAGATAGAAGGAAAAGATATAAGGCATAAGAAATGGAAGAGAAAAAAATAAAAATTTACTATTTGCTGATCATATGATTACCAGCCAAAAAAAATTCAATGAACAAACTGCTAGAAGTAATAAAGATGTGCAAGTTTCCTGTATCAGAGTTCAACCTAAAAAA
>NW_006337159.1:0-385 GCF_000327345.1 Myotis davidii
TGTGTGTGTGTGTGTTTGTTTTGTGTTTTTTGTTTTTTTTAAAAGGCAGTAATTTTTTAAAATAGTTAATGCAACTGTTGCTAACACAATAATAACAGTGCTCCTGGCTTCACATACTAACCTGGACTTCCGATCAAGTGCTGCTTAGCCCAGTAAGGGAGGTCACACAAACCTACATCCATGTTCAGCCATGTCTAGTCTTGTACCCTCCAGTCTCCTTTCTTAGCATTTGAAGACAACAGGTTGAGTTGGCAGATATTGTTTATGGACCCCTGAGGTTGTTTTTACCGATTCAATCTCAGTTTTATTGAATTCTTGATAACAGGAATAGGATTTGCAGGGAGAGCAGGGATATCAGAAAGGTCTGTACTGGATGTTTTCTGAG
>NW_006337160.1:0-385 GCF_000327345.1 Myotis davidii
CTTTGTAAAGTCAAAATAATGACCACAATAGCAAGTCTGGATAGGGAAACACAATGAGAGAAGTGACAGAGGCATGATACTCTCACCATCAAAAACGTTGCGAATACAGAACGTCACTAGTGATTTGGCACAAAGGTAAACTATGTCCGCAAACAATGTTTTGCCTAATATGTGTATAATCTGTAAGCTTTTGCATATACGAGTTGATGAAACAGATGCATATGTGACAGCTACAAATAATGAAGATTGTTTTTAATGTTTAGCCTTACGTAATGGTAATTAAACCCAGCTCACTACACATGGAACGTGGCATTCCAAGCAGATATAAAATGGATACATATGAATTAGAAGTAAATAAGGGTGAACGTTTCAACTGTTTGACGAT
>NW_006337161.1:0-385 GCF_000327345.1 Myotis davidii
TGCTGAAGAAATGGTTTGGAGTTCCCCCTGGTTGTTGAGTCAGAGTTCTATTTCAGTATAAGGTCTGACCATTGTTCATTTTATATTTGGTCTCTCTTAGGGAAATATGACATAAATATATCACAGTGTTACTCCTTTTATATAAAAGTTTCTATTGGATAGCTCCTCTTAGATATGAATATTTTTCTATCACCAGAAATGATGATAGAGGTCAATGGCTAAAAAAATCCTTTAAAAAAAGCCATTTCCTATATCTTAAGTTGGGATTTTGGTCATAGCACTCTCTTAGAAAATGCATTCATAATTGGCTCGTTCTTACTTTTGTCCATACATATAACATGACTTCACCAACTAAATCAGTTATTATTTAAAACTCATTGACGGG
>NW_006337162.1:0-385 GCF_000327345.1 Myotis davidii
CTCATTGATGTTTCTATCTCTTTGAAATCAATAAAAATGTAAAAACAAACTTAGGTGGGTTATTACTGTCAGAGTGCTTAGGACAGTGCCTGGCACATAGGACTTTGTAAGTTTCCAGTTTAATAACTTTCAACGCAAAACTTTCAGATGGCCAGAGCAGGAAATGTCAACAGTTGAGTTAGGGCTGGATCCAGGGCTGAGCCTCAGGCCCCAGCACAAACTGGGGTCAGATCTCTGATGTGGAGCAGAACAGGGCTTCCACTCCTCTTGGATTTGGGCCTCTTGCCCCTGCACTGCCATCTCCAGGCCAATTTCTCATTCCACTTCTATCCCTAAAAATAGTGTTAGGTGTGTGATTTACCTGTTGTGTGACCTCAGACACATC
>NW_006337163.1:0-385 GCF_000327345.1 Myotis davidii
TGGGGATCTTGAAATCTGGGCATAACAGCATCATTTTAGTGTATGTTTCCTGTATAGACATCTCGTGTGTATTTCCATTATAGGTCTCATTACACACATTGTCTTGAATACTGACAGACTCCATACCAGACACTGTGTGCCTTGTGAAGGGAAAGCAATAACTAAGATGGCCTGGACTACAATGAGTTCAGTCTAATGAATGGCAGGCTGGGATATGGATACACCAATCACAGGATGTGCAATAAATAGATGTTGAACCTACTGTGGGCTTTAAAAGCCAGGACTGGCAACTAATGAAACTGGCCTAGTTACAAAATCAGAAAAACGAGGGAAGATTTACTTTTTGCTTTTCCAACAAAGAAAAATTTAAATTATTTTATATAAT
>NW_006337164.1:0-385 GCF_000327345.1 Myotis davidii
TTTGTTAACCATTGTCACCCAAATAAATTCAATTAAAATGGGGAAAAAAGATTCTCAAACAATTTTTATCATATTCTCTTTGTTTCATTGTCATGCACCCAGGGTTCCCTTTACTTCCATTTCCAGAAATACTAGAAGTCCCTGGTGTTGCCAGCCTCTAGGCCATTGAGAATTCTGCCATGTCAGTCAGATTGTTTCTAGTTATTTTCCCTTACAAAGCTTATGAGTTAGGCTATATTAGAGCCACTTAATCAATGGCCATTCACTTACCTGTTTTTTAGTTTTAAAAATTAGTACCTGTTTTTCTCCCATATATGAGAGAGGATTGTGAGGGGGTGCTTGTTTGTTTAAAGATTCCATTTGGTTCTACTTAGGAAAGAGAGAA
>NW_006337165.1:0-385 GCF_000327345.1 Myotis davidii
ATTGAATGTTGACTCCCATTAGGGATGTGCTAACCACAAAATAAGTCTTAAGTGATCTTGCATTCTAATAGGAGCAACAGAAAATATTGTCGGTTTTACCCTCAATATACAGACTCCAAACACTCCTCACTACTTCCATTTCTACATCTCTGGTCCAAGCCACTATCTGCCTGTATTACAAATGGTCTTCCCGCTTCCACTCTATGTTCAACACAGCAGTGAGAGTCACCCCTTAAAATGTAAGTCAGATCATGTCTCTCATGTGGTCAAAGTCTGCAATGGATCTCCATCTCGACTCAGAGTAAAAGGCCGTCTTTTTAAAGCCCAACAGCCTGCCTCTTCCCCATTAACTCTCTGACCTCATTTCTTACTAGCTTTCTGTCTT
>NW_006337166.1:0-385 GCF_000327345.1 Myotis davidii
TCTATCCACTGAGCCAAACTGGTTAGGACTTAAAATCTTTTACATTTGCGTTCTTTTAAATTATATTTAAAGGACCTGACAGCTCTTTCTTTTTTTATTAACAAATATAATGTTGAAATTTCTTGTAAAAATTTAAGTGGATTTAAAATCCAACTGAATTATTTTTTATCCACTCTTTCAAAATAAAGAGTTTTAATTTGCAGAATGTGCATGAAATGTTGAGATAATCACTTTGCAGTTAGTTTGCACATATCAACGACAAATTGACAAAAAAAATATCCATGTAAGTAAGGAGAGAGTTGGGGTGCTGCTCCTTTGAAAACTCAGGGATCCCTGCCTAGCCTCTCTTTCTCCAATCCACTCCAGGTATGGCACATTTGGGCAC
>NW_006337167.1:0-385 GCF_000327345.1 Myotis davidii
TGTGACCTCCTGGTTCAACCACTGAGCCACACCTTCTGGGCCCAACCTGTGTTCTTATACATAAGTAATTCTAATATCTTTATCTACTGAAGTAAGATGTCTACTATGACAAGTGGGTTCAAGTACAAAATACAGAGTGAGCAGCTTAGGGAGGGTCTTCAGCGAGTTTGGGTGGATAGTTGAACCATTTCACAGAGCGGGATGTTATGAAGTGCCTTGTGATCTCCCACTGAAACTGCTGCATGACAAGGAAACTTACTCTAAAATGTTATTTCTACTGCAGAAAGAATTTGGGGATATGGTTTAAACATGTTTTGACTGAGAAGTAGAAAGCCAATTTTTATGTCTAAACTTTTTTGACTAGTTTTGTGGCCTTGGGCATCTC
>NW_006337168.1:0-385 GCF_000327345.1 Myotis davidii
TTGTCCATGCTTTGCAAATTCTACCCCAGGATCTGCAACTCTATGAGGGATGTATGAGTAATGCTGGGTAAAAGGGGAGGCAGGTTACCCCTCCCGAATCGAGGTGGCTATTTGTGGATTCAGGGGCGGCCACTTTTGAAGCAGCATATCTACTGTGCTACTCAGCTGTGGTTCATTCTGATCATGCTTTTATCATGAGGACAAGCAATTCCCCTAAAATATTTTTATACTTCTCTTCTTTTGGTGTTCTTACCAAACCACTTGATTCTAAATATCAGAGATGCTCATGGATTCATAAAATATCTGGCCCTGGCTGGTTTGTCTCAATGGATAGAGTGTTGTCTTGTGGACAGAGGGGTCCTAGGTTCAATTCTGGTCAAGGGCA
>NW_006337169.1:0-385 GCF_000327345.1 Myotis davidii
CACCCCAATAAATTCAATAAAAATAGTTCCACATTTGCAAAAATCTCGAGGTTTCATGGCTCAGTTAAAGCTCTTAATATGCAGCCTCCTTTGTGCTTCTCTTGCATTCCTGAATCATTTTCACTTCTATTGGGAAATGGCCTTGAGAAATGTAAGAACTGATGTTGTTTTTATTTGTGCCAATTATATACTAAGAGGCTGGAATCATTAAAGCCATCACTATAACATAATATTGTTCTCGTTTTGATTCTGTAAGAAGTGAGCCTTGGTTAAACACATTTCAGTAGGGATTAGCTAGCACAGTATTAATTTCCCATGAACGTTTTCACGTTCTCAGATAAATGTTGTTATACAAACTGCTGGGATAGTGCCATGTTTAAATATA
>NW_006337170.1:0-385 GCF_000327345.1 Myotis davidii
TCGTGACTCTGTGTTCACAGGTGTTGAAGAGTCTTTTATCGCATTATTTTAAAGCACTCTAATATTTGATTTTGTGTCTTGGCTAGGTGTTTAATAGTGATGTAGCTTTGATCTTGTCCTCTACCACTCTTTTGTAGTACCTTGTTTTTATTCACAGTGAGTTCAAATATGTTTACTAAAACACTCCAATCAACCTGGGGCAATCATGTTCAATTTTGTCAGAAATTCTAAGCTAGAAGTCACTTGGAGGATATATTTAAACCCATATTTTTCTCCCATTTTCATGAAGGCTGCAGTAGTATAGTGTATTATCTATCTTCTGAGTGTATAGTAATCTCAATTCATATGTATAGCAGGTACAGTTTCCAGCCTGAAATAAAAAAAA
>NW_006337171.1:0-385 GCF_000327345.1 Myotis davidii
TAGAAGCATAGAACAGACTAACAAATCTCAGAGGGAGGGCAGGGTTGAAGGGGTGGTAGGGGAGCGATTAACTGTTGACTTTATATGCATATATGTAGAACCCTTTTTTAATTAATGTAACTTCTTTTCTGGATTCCTAATATTTGACTTCCCTCATCTCTAACCTGATCAATCTCTATTTCATTTTCTTTTTTTGGTTAACCTGATCTCATTAGAGGCTTAATTTTTGAAAACCATATCTCAGTGAAATTGGCAATCTCTATCAATAACCTTTATTGCACATCACACCACTTCTTGCAATCTCTTTTGCCCAATTTTACTTTTAAAATATTTTTCAACATATCTGGTAGAGCTGTTGTGAGGACATTAGTTTGTTGAAAATTAT
>NW_006337172.1:0-385 GCF_000327345.1 Myotis davidii
TTTTACACATTCCAGTCCATGCTGGAGCAGACCTGCCTTGGTCTTGGTCCCTGTTTGGTGACATTCTTGGAAGGTAAAACTAACCAGAGAATGACCCTTATCCCTCTATTAACTCCTTTTGATTCATCAGCATATCAAAGGACACATCTGGAGAGCTGATGAATATTCATATTGACATGCTCTCCTAAGACCTCACCTGAAATTCCCACCTTTAGAAAACATATAAAAGCCCTTAAGATGAAAGACCCAGTGCTCTATCTCTCTGGCACACACCTGTGTCTCCCCCCAACCCTTCTTTCCACAGGTGTGCATCTTTGCTTTCTTTCTCCTAAGCTCTAAGTCTAAGGGTTCCCAGGAGACTTGCAACTAGGGGAGCAGTAGGCAG
>NW_006337173.1:0-385 GCF_000327345.1 Myotis davidii
CCCTCTGGGGGTGTCAGTCTCTCCATCAATAATGTGGAAAGGAGGCAGTTAAGTTAGGCTCCTCCCTCCATGCACCCTAGGATTTGGGGGTTCAGAAGTAACTCACCTTGAATGTCGAGCAGAGAGAAGTGAGGGTTGCTGGGAGCTTCAGGCACCAGGCGGAAATAGAAGCGGTGCCCGCCCTGGGGCTCGTCTCTGTCCACCACGCTGATGGTCTGGATGAGCTAAAGGGTGAGGAGGGGCAGGGGTCTGACATGAGGCCGAGCCCCTGGCCAGTCCGGCAGCAACCTGCAGTCCCCAGCCCCGGGCCTTACCTGGCCTGGCTTGGCGTCCTCACACACGGCTGCCTCGTAGGGAGTGGCCAGTTCTGGGGGATTGTCGTTCA
>NW_006337174.1:0-385 GCF_000327345.1 Myotis davidii
TTTCAATAATAAAGATTTAACAAATAAAATAAATAAAAATAAAAAGTTCAGCTGGAATTGGAAGCCAAACAGTCTCCTGATGGACTCCAGGCTCTTAGTGCCCCTCTGTGTATGGCGTGAGGAATGCAGGCAGGCGGTGCGGGAGCTGGTCCACAGGGCAGGAGGGGACTCTGGTACAGAGGTGACGGGTCACCGTGAAGCAGGTAATACGTGGATGAGGAGGGGCCCCAGGGAGAGCAGTGGGAGGTGCCAGGGACTGGAGCCCCACACGGGAGCTTCTGATTTACCAGATCACTCCCTCTCCTTTCTCTAAGTTGACTTTTGGTAAAAATGAGACAAAGGACAAATAGATTAATGGCCTAGAACAGTGGTCGGCAAACTCATT
>NW_006337175.1:0-385 GCF_000327345.1 Myotis davidii
TTGAGAACCACTGATCTAGACCCATTATTTCCACTCCAAATTGCAAAATGGTGACTTTCTAACTATATCACACCTTCTACATTTCCTGTCTAAACTTCTCCAATAAATACAAATTTTCACCATTTCACACAGGAAAGACAGGATAAAAGCATCATTTATAAAGGTCCAGAGTCATAATAGTGTTCTGTCACCTTCATTGGTAACCAGTAAGAGTTGTTTTTGCTGTCATTATGAACTCACAAATTTTCATTTACTTGATACAAGTCCTTTATCAGATATGTGTTTGCAAGTATTTTCTCTCAGCCTGTGGCATGTCATTTTCTTAGCACTGTCTTTCAGAGCAAATGCTTTAACTTTTCATGAAGTTCTGCTTTCATTTTTTTTT
>NW_006337176.1:0-385 GCF_000327345.1 Myotis davidii
TTATAAAGAAATGTTTAAAAAAGTTAATTGCAGTGTTCCTACTTTCTGTAATACTTTATTTCACGGTTATATCCTATTATCTTATATGACTATGGCATAATCATATCTCTCTGGATTGTTACACAGATTTCTCTCTCTGAATCTCATGTTCATTCTCATCTATTTTATATAAATTAGTCAAATTGTTTTTTCTCAAACATTATTATGATAGATTTTCTGTGTTTCTGTTGTTCAAAACCCTGCTCGCTCTCAGAATAATGCCTATGATGATAATATGGCCTCTGAGAGTTATGGTATTTGTCACTATTTTTTTTCTTCTCAGGATTCAATCTAGATATACTTATCTTTATGTTATAACTAGTGGCCTGGTGCATGGATTTGTGCA
>NW_006337177.1:0-385 GCF_000327345.1 Myotis davidii
CCCCCTGTAAGTACCTCTCTGTTTTTCGAATTATGTATTTCTCCAGATGCACGTTTCGACTTTTCCAGGCTGACCTCATTTGTTCATTTCCTGTCCATATTTCTCATCTAAGGTTGCTCTGCACTATGTCTCTTGCTCACTAGTGTCTATAGCACCATGCCATTTCCCTCATCTGCAGATGCAATTACCATAATAGGTTTATAGCCTCTTTCCAAGCCATTAATAACAAAGCAAAATGAAATGTGTCTGAAGCTGCTTGCTGCCGCATCTTCCTGGGACTTGCAGCCTGCCGTTGTTCACTCTTGTTGGGTTTTTCAGCCAGTTTTGAGGGTCATTTCTCACGATTCAGAGAACCTCCTAACCCAGTGATGGCGAACCTTTTGAG
>NW_006337178.1:0-385 GCF_000327345.1 Myotis davidii
ACAATAAAGAATTTAAATTTTTTTAAAAAGAAAGAAAGCTATGATGAAGTCAGGCACTGATCTGGTAGAAGAGTGATCTGGGGGAAGAGCATCATGGGTAGATGGAATAGAACAGGCAAAGCTCCAGAGGTGGGAGCAAAATTGGTATGTTGACATGTGGCAGACAGTTCAGGTACCTCTTGTGATAGCCTCCTTTTAATGTCCACAACCTCACCTTGTGTGTGTGATATCTGTGACTTGGTTCTAAAAATCAGAATATGGCAAAAATGATAAGCTGTCACTTCCATGATTAATGTGATATTAGGCTCGATCTATTAGAATTGCTCTAGTCTTCCTCTCTAGTGTTGTTGGCTTTGATGTTCCACTTATTCATGCATTCATTGGT
>NW_006337179.1:0-385 GCF_000327345.1 Myotis davidii
TTTTTTTTTAATTTCAAAACTGTAATGTTACTGTATAAAATAAGACAAATCTGCTTTCCTTTGATGTCATTTTAGGCCATTAATTTTAGTCAATATTTTGCAACATTTTCTTCATTTAGAATTGTATTTTTATATGTTGTAGGCTACTGCAATCCTTTTGTATTGCTGGGTTTTGGGGAATGCAAAGAGCTTACATATGTATCATTTTATCACAAAAAGGCAAAAATTGAACTAATAGCAACTACATTGCTGATCTCTCATTGTTAATGTATCATAATCATAGTGATGTCTCATGTTCAAATAAAAGGAAATTTAAAAATCTCAGAGGGAAGGTGGGGGTGGGTTGGCAAGTAGGGGGGAAGAGATTAACCAAAGAACTTGTATG
>NW_006337180.1:0-385 GCF_000327345.1 Myotis davidii
AGTTACAAGCTACCTTCCTAAACAACTTTCAACTTTCTAGAGGGGATAGGATTATGCAGGTACAGAATTACACCACTAGGTAAATAGTAATAAATGTCAAAATATGTATAATTACCTTAAAAAGTATAAATATAGCTAGTTTTCCAGATTCAAAGACAATGATTACAATTTATATTTACTCTATATGATTGGATAGAAATTATGCTTTATGAATTTTTAAAATTTCTATTTATATTACATTAAACCACCAATAACATTTAGTTTTACTCAATATATCTCAAATAAGAAGTTTGAAGATTGTACAAGGAAGTCTAATTTTGAACTACCAAACAGAATGTGCGTATTTCGAACGACAGCCTATCAAAAACAGTGCTTTAATCCTTCA
>NW_006337181.1:0-385 GCF_000327345.1 Myotis davidii
TTTCTAAAACCCTGAGGTCTTCAGTGCGGTGAACTGCTTAGCTAGTCTTTCATTTATATCTGGAGCAATGATTGGTGCTACAAATATGGCCAAAAACACAGCATTTAACACTGCAGCAAATATTAGACACATTATGTGGCCCAGAATCCAAGTACTGTAGGTCAGTGCAAAAAGGCAAGACTTTAAAGGCCCAGATATATATAGGCTGTGACCACAGGTATGCCTTGACCATAGCTGTGGTCTATATCACAAGACATGTTCAATAAAAAGAACCTCATGCTGAAAAGTAGGAGACCATGTTCTAATCCATTCTCTTTCATTACCTTACAATAGAACTTTAGAATTATTTAACATCTCTAGAGAATAAGACAGATCCTGCTTCTTA
>NW_006337182.1:0-385 GCF_000327345.1 Myotis davidii
AAAATGACACAAGTCATGGCCTGTTGGAATTTATTGTTGTAAGTGGAGAGTTCTTACTATGAAACATGCCTCTTAGAGTTAATATTAAGTGTAAAAATAGACAAGGTCACAAAGGAATAAAATCTAAATTCACTGAGCTAGGCTACAGTGACTAACAAGTGAGAAAGAATGAGTAATTTGTGCTAATTCATTGGCAATGAGATGAATTGGCACATTTTTACAATTCAGTGTCATGCATGAAAGTGCCTGTTCCACTAAATGATACCATATTTTAACCCACATTGGTGTTAGCTGTCATGCAGATGTGAACTAACTCATCATCATCCTTTATTTGACATATTGGCTCTTACCGTGCCCTAGGTATGGGTGAACCAGAACTCGTGTG
>NW_006337183.1:0-385 GCF_000327345.1 Myotis davidii
CCCCCCCTTCTCCCTCCAATCCCTGGAACTCACTATTTTATTTCCTGTCTCTATAAATTTGGCTACTCAACTTCCTTGTGTACATGGAATTATATGAACAATATTTTTCCTTTTCTTAGTGGCTCATTTCACATAGTGTAATGTCTTCAAGGTTCATCTATGTGATAGCATGTGCCAGAATTTCATTCATTTTTAAGGCTGACTAGTATTCCATTGTATGTATATACCATGATTTGCTCATCCATTCATCTGTCTATGGACATTTGTGTTTCTTCGCCTTTTGGCTATTGCTGTGAACATGGGTGTACAAATATCTGCTCAAATCTTTGTCTTCAATTATTTTGGAAATATGCCCAGAAGTGGAATTGCTGGGTCATATGATAAT
>NW_006337184.1:0-385 GCF_000327345.1 Myotis davidii
AAATACATTTATAAAATAGAAATAGCACAGTGACTAAGAGGCAGCCTTAAATGTCATACACACCTGAGTTCAAATTCCAACTATGATGCTTATTATCTATGTCACTTGGGGAACATTATATTTATGTAAACTTTTAGACTTACATGTAATAAAACATTTCTATTGTTATATGAAATTGAAACTGGATCCAGTTAACTTAAGGAAAATGTGGATTTTTTATTACAGTTTACTTTTAATATTATTTTGTATAAATTTAAGGTGTATAACAGTGTCAGACCATCAGGCACTTCACAAAGTGCTTCACCCAGAATTTCCAGTATTCACCTGGCACCATATTAGTTATTACAATATTATCACTATATTCCCTATGTTGTACTTTACATGT
>NW_006337185.1:0-385 GCF_000327345.1 Myotis davidii
TTAGTTTTAGTACAAGAGTTAAGATATTTTTATTAACTAGATTATAAGAAATTACTGTTGCTTTAATTATTACTAAGGCAAAATAACACATAAATAATTTTAACAAAATCTATACACTAATTCTCACCTGAGTTTTATTGAAGCTGTACATAATATTGATGACTGTAAATGGAGTGAGATGATAATGCCGAGCATGGTAATTAACCTGTAAAAAATATATTTCATAATTATTTTCTATTATTGTTTTGCAAGAAATGACAAGGGTATGAAAGAAATAGTGTGGAGTCACATCATCAACAAAAGTTCAATTCTAAAGTCAGCATAAATTACACATAAGCAAAGCAAAATTACTCTTAAAAGTGCTTTAAATAACTTATTAAAAGTA
>NW_006337186.1:0-385 GCF_000327345.1 Myotis davidii
TCACAGAGACTTCATGGAGGCAGCACCAGTAACATACCAGCACTGACCTATGTGGATCAATTACATGCTTTGGTGAACATCGGTTTTACACCACCTAATTGTATTTGTGCAAATATATATCATCAAATCCTTTCCATATCCACAAATGAAAAACCAAACTACAGGGAAACCTCCAGAGGACGTGTGGAGGCTAGATAAGTCTGTTGCCAATTGCTGTGCTGTTTGGAATGAACATATTTCAATGTCAGTGATTCCAGTAATCTGAAATCCACTCAACCCTGTCCTGAAATCCTCCCTCCAGTCACGGGCCACCAACTACAATTCCCCCTTTCACCTGCAGGTGGCAGCACGAGCACCACCTGGGCGCTGCGAGCTGAGTCCTAGG
>NW_006337187.1:0-385 GCF_000327345.1 Myotis davidii
AAAAAAAAAAAAAAGTCTTCTCATAGTTGGGAAGAGCTTCATAAGACACTGGTAGAAAATAAGAGATAATTTTTAAATCTGCCCTTACCAACACTTCCTGTGTCCACTGAAAAACACTCTCTTAAACGTAACAGCCTATTATCTAGTTCTTTAATTCTCCCAACTTAGAACCTTATGGCTAAATGTGAGTGGCCTCAACTGCTTCACGCTTGGAGCTGGGGAGGGTGAATGGAAAAGAAGAAAAAGAAGTCAAGAAAGTTAGGCTGAGTGAGTTTCTCAGAGGGGGAGGGTCGGTAGAGAAGAGGGCAGGAAGAGCATAGGACTGAGGAAAGTGGGTCATGCACATAACTCAGAAGTGTGTGCCCTATTCGCAATATAATATGTG
>NW_006337188.1:0-385 GCF_000327345.1 Myotis davidii
CACGCGTGTTATAGGTTCGCCATCACTGGCCTAACTGCAAAGTCTATCTAAATAATTTTACTATGTCAATTCTCGGTGGCCAAGTAAGTCCTAATGCCCTTGGAATTTTCCATGTGTTCTAGGTTCTAGTTCCTCAAGAAAAGAGATGAAAACAGTGGAGGGTCAGGCATTCCATATTAACAATACCCAGCTCATGTTTGTTCTTCAAACTACAATGTGTCACCTCCCCTTGAGGATCATGGGCCTCCCTTGACATGGAATTTGTGGGCAGTGCTGTCTGTGTTGTCTTCCTGATCCACGTTAAGTATGTAAATTGAAAGTAAGTAAACGTTGCCCTGGCCTGTGTGGCTCAGTTGCAGGTTCGATTTCTGGTCAGGGCACATAC
>NW_006337189.1:0-385 GCF_000327345.1 Myotis davidii
CCGCAGTTTGCCGACCACTGATCTAGACCATCTTAAAAGGTTAGAAAAGCAAAGTGACTTCTCCAAGGGCACTTATGTGTGAGGGGGTGAGGACAAGCCATCAGTTCAGAGACACGATCTCTCTATTCCTTATAACTTATTTCCACACTGAGGATTATTGCCCTTCAAAGGGTTCTATACTATTCCCAAAACAAATGCTTAATACTTAGACTATGTCTGTAAAAACGGAAAGATAACTTTTTCTCTCTACCATAACTCATAGCATAACATATGACTCTGGACACTGCATGGGAGGCACTGGGGAATCGTAGCTGGGCCCGGTCTGTTTGCCATTTCGAAAAGCAGGCACTACCCTTTTCATTTCATCCTCACCTACAACCCTTGA
>NW_006337190.1:0-385 GCF_000327345.1 Myotis davidii
CCTTGAATGGCCACAGGAGGGCACCAGAGGATTGTTTTTTCGCAGTATTGGGCTGACAGCACCCTTTAAGGGCTAGCATAATAAATATAGAAATTCACAGACCTGTGCAGTGTAACCAGTAACTTACTTGAAGAAGAAATATAACCGTTTATCCTATGTATAAGTCTGCTCTATGATTACACTCTGATAAACCACGAAATAAAGGATGCTGGGTCTTAGCACATTTCTACAGATTGATTTTAGCTTTCATTTTGAAAATGACACATACTGGAATCAAGCAGAGCCCTTCGATTTACAAGAACACGTTTTTAAACCATTGTGTTTATTCAGGAAAAAGTGTTTACAACTAATGTACTAGGAGAAAAAACGTACGCAGTCATAATAA
>NW_006337191.1:0-385 GCF_000327345.1 Myotis davidii
AGGTGTGAAGTGGTAGCTCACTGTGGTTTTAATCTGCATTTCCTTAACTAATGATGGGCATCCCTTCATGTGCTTTTGGCCATTTGCTTATCTTTGGAGAAATGTCTATACAAGTTCTTTGCTTTTTTTAATTGGGTTCTTTTGTTGAGTTGTATATTAGACATTTATCAGATGTGATTTGCAGTGTTTTGTTTTGTTTTTCACTGTCTGGGCTGTCTTTTCACTCCCTTAATAGTGCCCTGTGATGCAACACAATTTTGTTTCTAATCATGCTCAATTTTTCTTTTGTTACTTGTACTTTTGGTGTCATATGTAAGAAATTATTGCCAAATCCACGGTCATGAAGATTTACCCCCTACATTTTCTTCTAAGAGTTTTATAGTTT
>NW_006337192.1:0-386 GCF_000327345.1 Myotis davidii
TTTTCAGAGGAACTGACCAGTTTCTACCTAGGGCCTTAAAACTGGGTCAGTCAGCATTATATAATCATCAGCGTTACCTATTAAATATTTACAATGAAGTATGAAAGAGGAACTAACATTAGCTTTGTATTACCTTTGTAAGAAATGAGACTCAGGGAGAATAATTAAATTGCTCGTGGTAATGAGCGTTGTGATTGACAGAGCTGAAATTCAAGGTTCATTGGTCCCATATCATATTCAACATATATTCTCAGAGTTCTGCTCCAAAACAAAGAGATGTAGGAGTGTCCTAATCTCATCTCCTCCTGCTCACTCTTCTCCACTTGAATTCATTCTCCCACCTGCCAAATCCTCATGACCAGCAACAACCAAAAGCAGAAGAAACT
>NW_006337193.1:0-386 GCF_000327345.1 Myotis davidii
AGGGCTCCTATCATCTTAGTTCATAGTCAAGAAAGGAAAAACACAGGCAGGTGACTTAGCCTCTTCAGGTTCCTTTTAGCAAGAGCTGCCAGTGTGTCTCCCGCAAAACAGAAAGGATCAAGCAGCCTCATCTCCCAATAAATACTCAAACCCCAAACATACTAATACGCACACACAAATACGCTATGATGATAGACTTTCAATAGGCCTGTAATTTATGCATATTCCTCAGCTTTTCTGCCTGCAATTCTATCAGAGCTGTCTGCCAGGAGATAATAGCATAGAGTTATCATTAAAACCAAAATGTTACCGTATTTCCAGTATTAGTGTCACATTGCACTGAAACTGAGATATGTGCATTCACTGTCAGAGTCAGATTCATGCTT
>NW_006337194.1:0-386 GCF_000327345.1 Myotis davidii
GCATGAATGGGTTTGTTGATAGCATAGAGGACAACCGGTTCTTAAAGGTCATCAGTAACTAGAAAGTCTACCCACACCTCAGGTTTCAGTAGAGTAATTAGTGTTTCCTAAGTGGTGGGCCTTGCTCACATCAATAGCCCTTGGTAATCACTATTTTGTATGTAAGTGCCAATGTTTTCCAACTACTTAGTTATGTATCACATGGTTTCTTGATATCATATTTTTACCTATATTGGTTCTCTGCCTGGAATAGCCTTCTGTTGTCATTTACCTGTTTTACTCCTATTTTTATTTATAAATCTTTAAAGGTTCAGCTCACATGGCATCTCTTTTTACTATCCCAGGAATTTTCCTGATATTGATTTCTTACACCTACCCAAGCTGAA
>NW_006337195.1:0-386 GCF_000327345.1 Myotis davidii
GAATATCCAGAGTGACAGAGTCCTAGTCTTAGACATTTGTGTGTTAATTTAAAGAGAAAGAAGCAAACTTGTTTTGCACTTTAAACTGTCCCTTAACAATTTCATAGCATGTCGGAATCTCAACATTTCTCAAAAAACTCTAAACATCACTAATAAGAAAAAACTGATTAGCTTTGTATATAATAATTAGATGTATAAACTTGAAATTATGGAAATATTACAATTATTATAATGCCAATCAAGGGCATATGAATATTTTTTATTCTTTCTGATCAACGGTGGGAAGGGAGATGCATGCAGGATGAGAGGTGGTGAGTTTTGAAATTCTTTTCTACCCTCTGAAGGCTCTGGGGAATAAAAATCCTTGTCTTGTTACCCCTGAGGAT
>NW_006337196.1:0-385 GCF_000327345.1 Myotis davidii
TATCTATCTATCTATCATCTATCCATCCATCCAGTTAGGTAAAAAAAATCACTTTGTTGGCATGTGAAAAGCTGTAGATATTGAATGTATGCAACTGGATGAATTTGAAGATAAGTACACACCCATAAAAGCATGGCCACAATGAATGTTCTAAACCTCTCTTTCAAAAGTTTCCTCCTATTTCTTTATTTATGGTGATAAGAACACAATGTAATATCTACTCTTTAAGCAAGCTTTTATGTATTTAATACAGTGGTATTGACCATAAATACTGTGATATACAGTAGATATCTAGGATTTATTCAACTTGTATGAATGAAATTCTATACCAGTGGTCGGCAAACTCGCGAGACACATGTGGCTCTTTGGCCCTTTGAGTGTGGCC
>NW_006337197.1:0-387 GCF_000327345.1 Myotis davidii
TATTTTTATATAGCAATCATAATTTTATTTATAGAAAATTATATTATGCCCTTTGTTTCTTACATTGTAAAGTGGAAGAGAGTATTGAATCCTATAAATATTTGCAAACATAGTCACATTTTTGTTAGTTTTTTGGTTACCATAAACTTCTATCCATAGCAAATTGGTAGTTAAACAATAATTGCATTGCTGTAAAGCATTATTCAACCTTTCATAATATCATTCTCTGGTGTTGTCTTATTATGGACTTGCACTAACTGGTCTGGTCTTGATGTTGCTCATTCTCTTTGTCTTAAACTCCTTACCCAAACCTGTCATTTTTACCAAAATTTTCCATACTTACTCCAACCGTCACTGATAACTTAATTTTCTCTAGTGTTTTAATAT
>NW_006337198.1:0-386 GCF_000327345.1 Myotis davidii
TTTCCAAAAGCAAGGAAAGGTAAGGCAAATATAAATAAATGGGACTATATAAAACTAAAAATATTCTGAACAGCAAAAGAAACTGCTAACAAAACAAAAAGGCAACCAACCTAGTGGGAGAAAATATTTGCAAAAAACAGCTCCGACAAGGGGTTAATGTCCAAAATCCATAAAGAACTCGTACAACTCAACATGAAACAAACAAAAAATTCAATGAAAAAATTGGCAGGGGACCTGAATAGACTCCTCTCCCAAGAAGACATACCAATGGCCAACAGATATGAAAATATACTCAACTTCACTAGTTATTAAAATTTTCAAATCAAAATTACAATGAGATACCACCTCATACTTGTTAGAATGATTATTATCAATAAGACAAGAGA
>NW_006337199.1:0-386 GCF_000327345.1 Myotis davidii
AGTAAAGAAGATGGTGCTAGATGATTTCTTAAAATCAGCAAGATTTTCTAAAGAGTTTTCCCATTATTCGAGTGTCTGAGATACCTTAGCCGGTTAGCAGATACCAACATTGTATTTTAACTCAGGAACGGTGGCACCTTGTTAGGAAATCCGGATGTAATTTCTGTTCCTTAAAGTCATTTGGTATTACGAATGTTTACAGACTGCTACTTCTGCGCTTGTGGGAGACTTATACTTTTCTACCATTTTGAAGTGTTTGTAGTCAGGTGTTTTTGTGTTTTTTTTGTCCAATTAAATAAAATGGGGCATAACCTGTGGCAGTCACTTCCTGACCTAAATTTTAATTGTCATTTGTACTTTTTCTTTTCTTTCCTTTTTTACCTTCC
>NW_006337200.1:0-385 GCF_000327345.1 Myotis davidii
TCAGCAATGGGCTGAGGTCACATGGCATGTGGTAGAGCAAAGTCCAGATTGGAGGCTTTTCTCCAAAGTCCTCAGTATTTGCAAGTGTGTCTAGGTACCCAACCAGGCTTTCAGAGCACAGCATCTGGAAGTTAGCAGTGGAAGAGATCAAACTTGAGGAGAAGCCTAAGTATTTACTTGAGGGCCTGCCAGGGCCTTCTCCATGACCGGGGCCAGGCGTGCTGCCTTGTCTAAACACCTCCATCAAGTGAAGCGAAGGAGAATAATCCGTTGGAAGAGCAGACTTCCAGGGAGCGAGAGTAACAGGTGCGCCTGTGCACTGCTTTGCCACTGGAACAGCCGTAGGATGCAGGAGTCAGTTCAAAGCGTTCGCAGCCGGAGGAAC
>NW_006337201.1:0-386 GCF_000327345.1 Myotis davidii
TTTGCATGTTTCTCTTTTATTAATGTAGATAGTAACTCATCAGACTATGATTTGCAGTCCTTTTTCTCAAAATGTTGCTTTATCACTCTGTTGATTGTGTCCTTTGGTGCACAGAAAGTTTTAATTTTGATGAGGTCCAATTCATCTATTTTTACCTTACTTGCCTCTGCTTTTGGTGCCATATTGAAGAAATCATTGCCAAATCCAATGTCAAGAAGCATTTCCCCTATGTTTTCTTCAAATAATTTTATAGTTTTAGGTCTTAGGTTTATGTCTTTTATCTATTTTGAGTTAATTTTTATAGATGGCATCAGGTAAGGGTCCAACTTCACTCTTTTGTTTGTGGATCTTCAGTTTTCTGAACACCATTTGTTGGAAAGACTGTC
>NW_006337202.1:0-386 GCF_000327345.1 Myotis davidii
TAGTCAGGTATTGCATGTTTTAAAAATTCTCAAGGCACACTGGTTGAAAAATACTGTTCTAGACTCGAGAACATCTCCATATGAAATCTATCCTCATTTAGACAAATATATCCAACCTGTTTTCCAACAGCTGTCTCAGGATGTTTGCCCAGCACACTAATGGCCTTGGGTGGCCAGTCAGCCACTTGGCTTCTATTCTTTTGAGAAAAAGTGGTTCAGAGGTTAAATTCCCATCATATAATGTTTTATGTCATCTCGCTTCCTCCAAGTCTTTTTCCATCAACTTTGTTGGTTCATTCATTTGTTTCTTTGTCCATTCTTCAAACATTTACTGAGTACCTGCTCTGTGCTGGACACTGGACTTACTGCAGGGCACGGAAAAGCAC
>NW_006337203.1:0-386 GCF_000327345.1 Myotis davidii
AAAACAATTGTGATAAATAAAGCAAATGTGATTGAGCCAGAGAAGAACATTCATTTTGGGCCGCATTCATTTTCAAGTGCCGGCCATCTGGGTCTCACTGATACCCTCTTTTCAGTGACTTCTGTTTTCCCCGTTAGAGTGCCTCTCCATCTGGTGTAGAGGGAGGATGGAGATGGAAATGGGAGGTGAGCTGCCATTTAGTGACTGAAATTGATAGTTAGAGAGCCCTTTCCAACCAACGAATGATAAAACAAAACAAAAAAAACAACACCCACTGTAAACATGGTCTTATTAAATGTAACCAATGAGAATAATTGCAAGCCAGCGCTTGCAACATTACTATTAAATAAGATTTTTTCCACCCTAGCTGGTTTGGCTCAGTGGAT
>NW_006337204.1:0-386 GCF_000327345.1 Myotis davidii
AATCAATAAAAATATATTTAAAAAAATTTTAATCCAGAAATTGATGGGGATTCACCAAAAAAAGGCAAGGTCAAAGAATCTGATGTTGAGTACATGTGATGGAAGAAAAAAAATTGAAAGAGAATGCTATACACATTGAACAAAATAATTTTAAGTAACAATGATCATTATCATCATAAAAATATTCATTTAAGTGGGCAACTAACAGACATAGAGAAGTCTGGCATGAATTAAGCTATACCTTTTGCTTCAGACATATTCATAATATAAAATTAGCCTTTTCTTCAGGGACTTGAAGATGCATAGTAAGTGCTCAATAAATATTTCTGAATGACTAAAATAATGTTAAGTAGCAAATGGAAATTTTATCTCCTTTTTTTTTTTTT
>NW_006337205.1:0-386 GCF_000327345.1 Myotis davidii
TTCACTTAGCTTAATGCTCTCCAGGTCCATCCACACTGTCGCAAGGGTAAACTTTTCTTCCTTTTAAAGGGCAATTAGTATTCCATGGTGTAAATGTACTCATCCACTGATGGACACTTGGGCTGTCCAACTCAATGCTGCAATGATTCTTGTTAAAAGGGAGACCCACGTCTTCACTGCCAACCTCGAGAGGGGCAAGGCCCAAGAATGGGGCTGTCAGCTACATTCCTATGGAACCTCAAATAATTTATTAAACATCTCTGAGGCAGACTGTGATAATCTTATGGATTTTAGCCATTTCATAGAAGAATATTTATTTTTCAGTATATTGTGAGCATTTTTAAGAACAAGAATTGTAAATGAGGCCAGAAGACATTGGCTCTTTT
>NW_006337206.1:0-386 GCF_000327345.1 Myotis davidii
CCCCTGAGCCACGCCTGCCGGGCAGACCTGCTTTCTAAGCTGCTTCTCCAGCCTTCCTGCCATTCTGTGAGCCATTCCACGATCTACCAAGAAACCCCGTTCCTGCACAAGCCAGCTGGTTGGTTTCCTACACGTGCCGCCAGGAACATGACTGGTCCAGGCAGCTTTCCCAGTTCTCAGAAACATTGAAGGGAATGAACTGAATCTTCCTCAATCTCATGCTGTTTTTCCTGGAATTTTTTCTGGAAGCTTTGATGTCTGCTACCACTTGCTTCAACTGGAATTTCATAACAGGTGATATTTGATCTGGCGCATGAGGAACAGGCTGACTTACCACGGGGTTAGTGCTAACCCCAATCTTGTGCTCTGCCGTCCAGGAACCCAGG
>NW_006337207.1:0-386 GCF_000327345.1 Myotis davidii
AGCTCATACTCAGGTTATAAAATGTCCTTTGGTCAGTAATTGAAATGCGCAGATGCATTAATAGTCAAAACTTCAATTCTGATTACATTTAAAAAGTTGTTCCTGTGGAGGGAAAAGGATGTGATCAGGCGAGACAGAGAGGAGTGGTCTAGATTCTAATGTTAGTTCCCCCTGGTTTTGGCCCAAGTTTAAAGCTGATTCTTTTTCTCACGGTCTTTTTCCTGGGATCTTCACAGGCCCTTCTCAACTCCATCTCCTGGGATTTCTCACCAGCGGTTCACTTGACCTGGATTAATGTCTTTTTTCTCTTGCCAATCCCTTTATGGTAAATAATTTCATCTTCTTTGTCCCAATGTCTTCTTCTTTTTTTAAATATATTTTATTGA
>NW_006337208.1:0-386 GCF_000327345.1 Myotis davidii
TGGGCACATAGTACTTGCTGCAAACGTAAATATTGAGTAGGAGAGAGAATCTTAGAGATGCTGTCTTCTAAGATGCTGTTAGGAGCAAAAAACAACTAATATGGAACCTAAAATAGGATGCCAAAACTAATATAACCCGCTCTTTGGAATGTTTATTTGCTCCACTTACAAATTATCTTTATATTATATCTTGCATTTCACATCTCTTAGATAGTTGAATGTGAATAGTATTAAATGGAAACTTTTAAGTTAAAAATCACTATAGGCAGGATTATGGCTTCATAATAAATCTGGACTATCTCTTTCTTATAAGGATTCTTCTGATTTATATGGCAGTCCCTGATTTCTTATCATTTTTACTTACCGTATTTGCCGGCGTATAAGAC
>NW_006337209.1:0-385 GCF_000327345.1 Myotis davidii
TGGGTGAAAAAGGTGAAATGATTAAGCAAAGAATAAAAAAACCTTATGACATAGAAAAGAAAGAAAAGAACAATTTAAACCCAAACCCTTTTCTGTTGAAAACACAAAAAAATTATTGTTTGGATGCTGTCAGTGGCCTGGTGCTGGAGTAACATCACCATGGAGATATCAGCTGAGTCCATCACTCTGAAGGCTACACCCCTACTTTCAAACGGGTCTTCGCCTGAGTCCTGCTCTTCCTTGCCTGGGAGAGGAAGCCCAGGCACCTCCCTCCAGTTGGTACAAGTGGATAGGCCTGTGGAGGAGGGAGCCCAGCAGTGACAAGAAGTGTCTGCTACTGCCCAGCCCCGCTGACCTGGTTCCGTGGGGTTCAGTGGTTGAGTGT
>NW_006337210.1:0-386 GCF_000327345.1 Myotis davidii
CTTCCTGCAGCAAAGACAATGTGGCTTGCTCTTGCATTGAATGTGAGCAGATGAGCACGAGAAAGCTTTTCCGTGAGCTGAAACAGGAGAAGACAGTTATTATAAGAAGTGTGAGAACAGGAGGAGAGGAGCGAATGTCCTGACCTTTTCCACAGAGGGCTCCAGCACTGCAGAGGTGCTGCTGTGGTGAGGTCAAAGGGAAGGGCTCATTACCTGGCCATCTACTACCAAACCCAGGCTGCGGACTAACCAATAGCATCCTACTATAGTGGGGAAGGGAAGTGGAGAGAGAGCAATGCCAAGGAAGAGACTTTTTATACACTATACTTCAGCTTTTATGCTCACTGCTGCTTACACAGATACATAAAACATTTTTTTAAAAAAAA
>NW_006337211.1:0-386 GCF_000327345.1 Myotis davidii
GAATTTTTTCTACATAAAGGAGGGACGAGTGTCTCCTCCTTTCAGAATGACCAGAGGCAGGCCACATGCCTCTACTGTTACTTCTGTACAGAATCTGGACAAAATATGACAGAACTCCCCAAGGGAAAAATAATGGACAAATCATAAAAGATGTCAGCTTCTTTCCTCATAGCAGATTTTGAGAAGGACGTAACACAAGAGAATGTAGGGTTACAAGATCCCCTTTAAGAAATAGAGAAAAGATGTCTTTGAGAGGGAAACACTGTAGAAATGACATTCTGGGACCAGGAGACATATATTATTTCATAATTTTGAAGTTTAAGATAGAAGAAAGTTAATCTTTATTATATGTTTGATCTATAATAATAAAAGCGTAATATGCAAAT
>NW_006337212.1:0-386 GCF_000327345.1 Myotis davidii
AGGTTTTTGTGTGGACATAAATTTTCAACTCCTCTGGGGAAATAGCAGGGAGCACAATTGCTGGATTGTGTAAGAATATGTTCAGTTTTGTAAGAAGCCACCAAACTGTCTTCCAAAGTGGCCGTGTTCCCACCATGTTGCATTCCCACCAGCAATGCATGAGGGTTCCAGTTGTGCCACATCCAAGTGCCCTGACCTGGAATCGAATTGCGACCTGTGGGTGCAGGGGATGACGCTCTACCAATTGAGTCACCCTGGTGGTGTCTTGCTTTAATGTGCAATTCCCTAATGACTTATGATGTGGAGCACCTTTTCATATGCCTTTCTGCCCCTTGGAATTCTTCTTTGGTGACTGTTCAGATCGTTTGCTCATTTTTAATGAGCTG
>NW_006337213.1:0-386 GCF_000327345.1 Myotis davidii
CTCCATCTCTATTCAAATTCTAGAAGCAGGACCACAAGAGTCCGTGTACATTATCCTCACACACAAATCTTCTGACACACATATGCACAGCAGAACAAAAACGAGTTAAACAAACAAAAATCATAGTAAAAATAGGGGGAAATCTTTACTATTTTTCCCCATTTTCAAGGCATTCTACTTGTGTTTACTTATGTTTCTTCTACAAATGATACTAATTTGGGGGAAGAAATCCATTTTGTTTCAGGATGTACATGAGCTGAGTAAAAAGATAAATTAAAATGATTTGTTTTTCTGTTTTTAAAGGATATTTATAAACTATTTTGCTAGTCTCTCTTTCTTGTGTGTTTCCTTGAGAACAGTCAATATGAGTCCTTCCTTAAGAAAGA
>NW_006337214.1:0-386 GCF_000327345.1 Myotis davidii
TTTAAAGGGCCAGAAGGTTGAGAACCACTCAAACCAGTTCCATATGGACGAACCTTGGATTACTTCATTTTTCACTGTTACAAGCACTCACCTGTAATCTCTCTGGAACGTCAGCATGGCATGTATTTGAGGGGAATATGTCACTAGAGAAAACTGTTAGGAGCAGGTTCCCTGACACAACACAAAAGTCATTTTGAAAACTTGACAGCTGTTGCCAAACTGCCCTGGGACCAGGTCACACTTACAACCATAGTGAGCGGGGTTGCTTCATGTGGTCTCGCCAGCACTGGGTGTTGACAACGTTTTGCAGGGAAAACAGGGAGAGGATGGTATCCTGGGTTGGTTTTAGAATCTCAGCTCCATTCCACTGCTCGATAGGTGCCTCC
>NW_006337215.1:0-386 GCF_000327345.1 Myotis davidii
GACCTTTGGGTGCACAGGGACGATGCCCAACCAACTGAGCCACCAGCCAGGGTCTTCCATTAAGTATTTATTGGATGAACTTTGAAGTGCCGGGCACCAGGGGAAGCTCAGCCCCTGCCCCTCAGGGTTGCAGGTCGCTGATGGTCTCCCCTCTGCGGCCTTGGCCTTGCCCACTCAGGGTCCCTCCCTCTCCCCACCCGGGGCCCCAGCATCCAGCCTCCAGCCACCAGCCCCATAGAAACAGCCTCCGAGTGGGTGTGTACGACATTTAATTCTCCCTTCTCCAGCTCACAAAGGCGTCTCGCGTGTTTGTACAAAAACCCAGGCCTCCTCTCCCCCTCCCTCCCCACCCCGTCGCAAAAAGGAATAGTTTAATAAATAACATA
>NW_006337216.1:0-386 GCF_000327345.1 Myotis davidii
AAATGTCTTTATTAACCCTTCCCAAACTGAGTACCACAAAACATTATTTTGTAATTAAATGGGCCCCCAGAATATTTAAGTGTTTGTTTTGAGCAAAGTCCCTTTTGGAGATTTATATTCATTTGCATATTAAAGGCTCTGAAAATCACTCCAATGAAGAAATCAGCTTATTTAGGACAGTGCTCCTAAACCCATGGCAACAGAAAATTTGTTTTATGGGCTATTTTCCCCAGCAATCTTTAAAGAAACAGTATGTGAAGCGCTAGACTATCAAAACCTGTAATTGTTTAATAACTTCTAGCTTCATCGCTTAGCATTAAAAGTAAAGGGCCAATTAAAGAAAGGAGTGAAGATCAGCATTTTTAAAGAACTGTGTATAATGTGTA
>NW_006337217.1:0-386 GCF_000327345.1 Myotis davidii
GTCGCGGCATTAGGAAGTTTGAGAACCACTGACATAGAGAGATTGTAGATTGCCTGAGGTCACAAAACCAATTATCTACAGGCCAAAAGTGGGCTCTAAGTCTTCTTACTGAACCTAAGTTTCTCTACCAGCTACTTCTTCATATTCAGGAAAAATACATAGATTTTTAACTATAACTCAGAGAAGATGAATATGTAAAACTTTGTCATGTACCTCTATACTGTTTAGGCATGAGATCTAAAATGGTAACTTTGTAACTAAGTTTTAAAGTAATAAATAAATATTAAGGGGCAGAAATTATTAACATAACATCCATAGTGGAAGTGGATACACTCAAATAATAAAGCACAACATTCTTTTAAGCACATGACAAGAAACTTGAAGGA
>NW_006337218.1:0-386 GCF_000327345.1 Myotis davidii
GTGATGGTCAATTGGCATATTACCTCTTTATTAGATAGGATGTTTTTTTTGTCCTCCCTCGTCCCCATTTACATTCTGGGACCCTAATTACATGTTTTTATGTGGGTTTTCTTTTATAAATCTTTCATTTCTGCCCTTGTTCAGTTTGTGTTTTCCTTTAAGTCCTTGACTATACTTACGTTAGCTATTTTAAAGTGATTTTTAATTTTGACTGTCATTTCTAGGTTTTTATCAATGATTTTTCTCCTGGCTAAGGGTCTTCTTTGAATATCTGATATTCTTTTTTTGGATGCTGGACATTGTGAATATTATGTTGTTGAACATCTGCATCTTATTTCCTTCCTTTAAAGCATCAGTTCTCAACCTGTGGGTTGCAACCCCTTTGG
>NW_006337219.1:0-386 GCF_000327345.1 Myotis davidii
TGGTCGTTCCAGTTATATATATATGTTTGAGCATAAGGGAGAAAGCACAGAGAAAAGGAAGGTCCCATGAACTGGCTCTGCTCAGCTGCTTTTATAAGCTGAGTGTAAAGTGGGCTTGTGCAAAACGGCAGGCCTTTTTTAAAAGGTAGGCGTGCAGACTTCCAGTTCAGCCGGGGGAGACTTCCTTTTCCAGCTGTGTTGCCTGGTAACTGTGGTTGTGCCTGCGCTGTGGGGGCAAGATGTCAGACCAATAATCATTACCACCACCCTAAGGTCCTATAACAGTCAAACCTTGATCAACTGTGCACGAGGGTCAGTAGTTTATGCAGGAAGAAGGAGCTAAAACCTGCTTCCTCTGTGTTTTTGAGTAGGGAGTGGAGGGGTGG
>NW_006337220.1:0-386 GCF_000327345.1 Myotis davidii
AAAAAAAAGATAAAAATTAGAAAGTAGAATGAGCCAAATAGGATTTATAAGTTTAAATTTAGAGGTAAAGCATATGAATAATGAATGAATAAACAAGATGGGGAGAGAAAAATACACAGATGGTCAGTTTAAGTATGTTTAAGAGCCAAGTTCCAGATGAATTATCCCAGAAGTGAATATGTCTCTGTGTTATGCATATGAAGTTAATGTTCTCATTCTTATACCATAAAGACAAGTGTGCAATTGATGACATTAATGCCATTCCTTAACTATTAACATGATATTAATATTTTACATTTGAAAAAATAATTGACCCAAACTTTGCAATTATCATTTCCCAAGAGCGCTGGTTGGAGAGGTATTGCAATAAGCTTCTGGCAATAGGA
>NW_006337221.1:0-386 GCF_000327345.1 Myotis davidii
AAGTGGGATCACAGGGTCAAATGGGAGTTCCAAGTTTTGGTTATTCTTATTTCAAGTCCAGCTGAGCAGTATGTTGCTCCCAGCCAGGATGGGAAGAAGAAAAGACAGACATCTACAGTGGTAAGTGTGAAGTTTTGGCTAAAGTTTATGATACTACTCTGAAGAGTTCATTTCCTTGCAGATATCTTCTCCCTTCTCCTGTTCTCTCTTTAAATGAATAAAAATTTGTAAAAGAAACCCTTAAGAAATAACTACCAAATCATTTTGTATTCAGAGACTCATTTCCCAAACCTCCTCCCTGTAGGAAGGTGGAGAGTACCTTGAAGAGATGTTAGGAGGAACTGCTGGGTATTCAGGGGCCTAGGAGTTACAATGGGTCTGGGCTT
>NW_006337222.1:0-386 GCF_000327345.1 Myotis davidii
TTTTTGTCTATGTTCAGCATTCTAGTTCTTTTATTTGCAAGTCTGAGAACGAATTCAGATGTATAGACCTTAGCAGCTTCATTCAGTAGAAAGCTAAGGAAAAAATGTCAATGAAGCAAGCACTGATGAGACCCAGGTGATTTTTAGTGACTTGGTACCATTTTATTATGCCAGTGTCAGTTTGAGTAACTAGCATGCCTGTAGGAAACAACTATCTTAAGAATAAGAAGAGCCACCATCAGGAGTGTGTCTGCTGCAGCTTCCTAATGCTACTTTGATTGAGGTCAACCAGATACTTCAAGCATAAAGAGAGCGGCATAAATATCTCATGAATCCACAGGACCCCAAAATGGGAAAGTCTAGGTCAGTGGTTCTCAACCTTCTGG
>NW_006337223.1:0-386 GCF_000327345.1 Myotis davidii
TATCAAGAAAACGAAAACATGTGAACAAGTTAAGTTTCGTTTAATACGGAATGTTCACATGATGACCAAATGTGTTGTTGATTCTTCTACAAGAGAATTAACTTACTGGGCAAGTTCACTGACAGTTTGGCAATCGAATGAATGTTTCATTTTTAAAATATTTCAGGTTTGACACATTAGTGAATGACATCTGAGTGACTACATACTGAAAACTGCCTCCTTTAAAAATAAAAAGAAAATTCCCTTCTTAAAATACTTAGCTTCCAGGCAGCCCCAGAGAAGCTAACAGTTTTAAGAAATGTATTGGAATTACTGTCAGCATGAAATTCAGAAGTAAAGAGCTCATTTGCCTACTAGAGTGGTTCTCAACCTTCCTAATGCCGCGA
>NW_006337224.1:0-386 GCF_000327345.1 Myotis davidii
CACACACACACACACACACACACCCCTATTTCTGGAGTGCTTCTAATACACGATTAATCAATTAATGAAGACAAAAGTGCTAATCAGTTAATAAAAGCATAACCATAACTTTTTAAAAATGGTGTCAAGCAGTTGGACATCATATGGCAGTATCACAGACTTTGTTTCTCAGCACGTCTCAGTTTTTTAAACAGTACATTTACTTGTGTATGATGGTTTTCCTAATAATCTATTTTTCACCCTACTTCCCTCTGTAGATTGTTATCAACTTGAAAGTAGGCATCTCTATCTGTTTTGCTCACCGATGTTGTCAAAACACCTAGAACAGTGACAGCCACATAGTAGGTACTCATAATGGCTGAATAAATAACCAAAAAAAAAAAAAA
>NW_006337225.1:0-386 GCF_000327345.1 Myotis davidii
CTAAACCACCAGGCTTTGTCTTTCTTCTGCTGTTCCCCAGCCTAGCAGATTATTTCCCTAGTCTGTAGGGGAAATCCCTCCCTGTATAAATCTTGATGGTTTTCCCCAGATTCGTGTTTGCCCTTAAAACAGCCCTTTCATGGGTTTAGGATTTTGGAAAATATAAACCAGACACCTATAGGAAGTTTCTGTCTTCCACCCCACCCTGTCACACCCACATCCTCAGGAAATAACTCAGAATACATTATTTGTCTAAATTGGGTGAGCGGGTGGGAAAAGGAAAGTGGGAACTTAAGGGAAAGATTCATTTATATTTCAACATCCTGTAATAATGACAATTCATTGCCTTATCTTATAGTTTACTATACAAATTGGAAACTGATAAA
>NW_006337226.1:0-386 GCF_000327345.1 Myotis davidii
TGACTAATATTAGTGAAATTAAAATAAGGTTTGACATAGACAAAAATTATTGAATCTTGCTAAGTGTTGGGTGTGGATAATGGCTGTATGACCATAATACAAATTGTTGAATCTTGATAAGTGTTGGTTGGGTGTGGGTAATGGTTGTATGACCATAATACAAATAAAAAATAAGAATTCACAAATAACAACAGAAAAGCCCCATTACTTACAAAATAGAAGCTGGTCTTATAACCTGATTTTGTTTTCAGATTGAGGATGCTCATGTTCAAGACACTGGACGTTACACTTGTGAGGCAACAAATGTTGCTGGGAAAACTGAGAAAAATTATAATGTCAACATTTGGGGTAAGTGTGATCAGTTGCTGAAAAGAAAAAGATGTAGT
>NW_006337227.1:0-386 GCF_000327345.1 Myotis davidii
GTTTTTCTACATACCCACCAACATGCATAACCTGCCCTTCTATGCATACCCATTTTGTTATTTTCTACTATAGAAAGCAGAAAGTGTTTTTATGTATTTTTCAATGACTAGTCAAGGTGGTTAGGCACTTGAAGGCCGATGGCTGGTCCAGGTGAGGTCTCCCCTCAGATCTTTCAGCTGTTCCAGCAGACAGGAGCACAGAAGAGTGGATAATGGCACTGCATAAGTCATTTTGAACTAGGCAGTCAGCCCAAACTGTGCTCCCTGTAATGCTCTGGGGTATGCGTATTATTTCTCTTTCTCGCATTTCTGTGCTTGCCTGTCTAGCAGGATGTGATGCATGCTGTTTTCCTCCTGGCTATGAACGCCTCTCTCTGATGGTGACC
>NW_006337228.1:0-386 GCF_000327345.1 Myotis davidii
AATTATTGACATTAAAATAAAATAATGTACTCAAATTTGGTCCAGTGATAGCACATATCAAGCACTCCACACACATCAGCTGACTGACAGATGGCAGAGCATGAAATGTAGAACTAGGCGTTTTTGCTGTAGGAGCACATATATCACTTCTTATGGTGTCAATGCACCCTTTCTTTAGCTATCAATTTCCTGCTTACTACTTAATTTGCTTTAGCTAGACCACAATATTTACACATACACCGCACAAATACACATCAGTGTCTGGCCAAAGTACTTTCTCAATGAGTAAAAACAAACACAACAAACACAAATAAATACACATTTCTCCCATCTCCTCTGACCCAGCAGACCACAGCCAGGCCCTCACTGGAGGACTTTTTTTTTTT
>NW_006337229.1:0-386 GCF_000327345.1 Myotis davidii
TTCACAGGAACATTACAAACCATTAATGTTTTTAGATCCATGAGAACAACCTAGTGAAACTGTACTTTTAATATTGGTGATTATGGTATATTTATACCTCTTCTCTTAGGATTATGAATTAAAGCTAATTGCCAGGGCTTATTTGGCTTTTGAATCTTTTATGAATAGATCCAAAAATCAAGTCCTGACTTGTCACTTGACATTCCTATAGAATAGCTTCTGTTCATACATCAACACTTAATATACCTTCTCTGTCTTCCTCCTATAAAGTAGGTGTTATTCTATTTTAAGAATAAGAAACTGAGGCTCAAAATGTTAAATAACCTGAGGACATTCAGCTAGTAAGGGGGAGGTCTGGGATGTGAATTCAAGTTCATCTAAGTCCA
>NW_006337230.1:0-386 GCF_000327345.1 Myotis davidii
CTGGTCTTAAATACACAGCTCTCTTCTACCACATCCCATTGGCCAAAGCAGGTTGCAGGGAAAACCCAGATTTTAGGAAAGGGAACGTGGACTCCACCTCTCCAGGAAGGAGTAGTGAGATTCATGGCTTAAGGGCACATGGGTGAGACCTTGCTGTGGCCATCTGGGGAAACACAGCCTGCCCCATGCATACAGCACATGCCATGCCCCGCTCTGTTCTAAGTACTTTCTACGTAAGAACAAGCCATTTCCTCGCCTATGCCCTGTGAGATGGACTAGCATTATCTTCACCATATTGATGTGAACATGGAGGCACAGAGAGGATAATTAATATGCTGAAACATTCAAAGTTCATAAATTGAGGAGATGGGGGTTGAACTCAGTCA
>NW_006337231.1:0-386 GCF_000327345.1 Myotis davidii
TCTAGCACACATACACAGGGTAGAAGGAGAGAAAGAGAGAGGGAGGGAGGAAGAGCAGAGAGAAAGAGCAAATAAGAAACTGTTCTAATCAGTAGTGATGACATGGTGAGATTTTCATTCTGGAAGTGCTCGCAGTAAAAAGAGTTGTCAGTAGAATTAACAGAGTTTATTAAAATTCCTAATATGGTTTTGGCCCAACAAAATCCCCAATAAATATTTGCTCTCATTAAGACCTGCTACTTCCATCAAGGAATTTATATTCCAAGAAAAGACAGACAAGTGAACAGAAAATACTAATAAAATGTGTCAAAAACTCAATTAGACTTATACCCAGGATGCTGTGCATTGGGTCTCAGTCATGCAGAGTTTTTCAAAGTTTGTTTTTT
>NW_006337232.1:0-386 GCF_000327345.1 Myotis davidii
AGAAATAATTGACATATAACATTGTATAAGTTTGAGGTTTACTGTGTTGATTTGATTCACATATATTGCAAAATGATTACACCATAGTGTTATTTAACACCTCCCTTACATTACCTAATTACTGTTTCTTCTTCTGGTGAAAACATTTAAGATTTACTCTCAGCAACTTTGAAGTATATAATATAGCATTATGAACTAGAATCACCATATAGTGTATTAGAACTTATTCATCTTAGCACTGAAAGTTTGCAACTTTTTACCAACATCTATCTACTTTCTTCATTCTCCAGACCCTGGCAACCTATTCTTCTCTCTGTGTCTATGAGTTTGACTTCTTTAGATTCCACATATAGGTGAGATCATATAGTATTTGTCTTTCTCTGTCT
>NW_006337233.1:0-386 GCF_000327345.1 Myotis davidii
TGAGCAATAGGGAGCTACTATAAGATTTTGAGGGAAATGGAAGAGGTTGGACAAATGCTTGGTAATCATTGGTACTTCTGAAGGTAAATCTTATAGATCTGATGGATCTGAACAGAAAAGATTAGTACAGCAGAGATGCAGATAGGAAAGCAATGTATTGGTGTGCACGCACACACACATGTGTTTGGGGGTTGTAAGGAGAGAGGTATAGATATCCAAGAAAAAATGTCACGAGCAGATGCTCAATATGGAAAATTTCCCATTTCAAATAAGCCAGAATGTTAAAAGTAGATTGATAGGCCAAATCTGTCCAAAAAGAGCTGTGAGAACATGTCCTTGGAATGCTGATTTATGGTTTACTCACTTATGCATTCATTCAACAAATA
>NW_006337234.1:0-386 GCF_000327345.1 Myotis davidii
TGCTTAAATACATAACAGTTATCTTAACCGCCCTATCTTTCTGAAAGAAATGATACAACTACAAAATATACAACAATCTTACGAAAAAAAGGCACCTCTCCCATATAAATATCGAACTATAAAGAAAAATATGACTCATCTGACTGGAATTTATTTGTAAACAGTCTCAGGTCAAGTCAGTGTTGTGTCAACTACTTCAGAAACCACTGAAGATTCCCGTTTCAGTGACAGGCAGCAGCAGCTGCAGTTGAGACCACAACATATCTAGAAGTTTGAGTGAAGCGGGCAGTTGGCAGCATAATGTCTTCATGAATTTATGGTGTGCGTAATTCTGAAGGCTATAAGATAGTGGTTCTCAACCTTCCTGATGCTACAACCCTTTAATA
>NW_006337235.1:0-386 GCF_000327345.1 Myotis davidii
ATGGATTCTTTATATGACCAGTTTATTCTCCACGAAGCCTTTCTGATGACCTGCATATCAATGTAACCCACCAAATACCTTTTTATACATATTCTTTATAGAACTTAATACAGTGTGAAATTATTTTATATGTTTGACTGTTTTTACTGTCTTATCAATCACATAGGATGTAAGCTGCATGAGGGCAGAGCTCTCCTTTTGCTCACACGGAATCTCGTAAAGAATAGGGGCTCCTAAGACATTTGCTGCATAGAGAACTGAGTCCTGGAATATCCTTGAACAAACGGAATAAGTGACGGATGATGACAAGAACGCTCTCACATTTTCTTCTATCTAGTATCAAGGTTCCAACAACATCTCTAGCAACTATTTGCTTTCAAATGTTC
>NW_006337236.1:0-386 GCF_000327345.1 Myotis davidii
CACATGGTGTGGGAGAAGATGGCAGGCTGCCTGGAAGAGGAGGTGGAAAAGTGGCCCTGGCCCCAGCCCTTGGGGATGGAACTGCCAGCACCTTTCCAGGCATTGGCACGCCAGCTCCAAGCCTACTCATGCCACTTGTCATGCTGGGCTGGGAAGCTGTCCAGGCTCACAGGAGACCGAGGGCTCACTGGAGGTCATTGAGTGCTGGTCCTGCCCCAGAAAGGGCTGTTCCAAATCTCCCATGAGGAAATCACCGAAGCCTGATACAGGCCAGCATCGGGGGTGATGTTGGAGCAGGACCTCAGGTCTCGGGGGGAGGCGAACGTTAGCAGGTGCCCTGGGCATGTGGAGGAATATCTGGTCAGCATGTCAGCCATGGGAAAGCA
>NW_006337237.1:0-386 GCF_000327345.1 Myotis davidii
AGAGACAGATCCGGGACCACCAAGGGCACTGTCAGAAATCAGATTTACATATTCAGATATTTATAAAGTGGAAAGTATCTGAATTGACCAAAATGATTAATGAGGGAAACCAGGAAAACATTTTACTTCTAAAGATAAAATGGGTTTAGTATCTCCACCACAATATAAAGCTTTAAAAAACAGCCTTTGCCAACTCATCTTTTCATTGGCTGTTAATGGTGTCTTCAGTCAGTCTCTGCCCTCATTGGCACACAGATCAAGATGTCTATTCCAATGAATACACTCTTATCCTGAGGCGACAGTATAGCATCACCAGATAAAAAGCCATGTTAGCATAGGACTACACTCTAAAGCAGGAGTCCTCAAACTATGGCCCGCAGGCCACA
>NW_006337238.1:0-386 GCF_000327345.1 Myotis davidii
AGGTGGCTGGGAAGCCCTCCCCCACCTTCCCACAGGCGGGAGGCGTCCCTGAGACGCAGAAGCTGCACCTGGTCACAGGCGAGGCCCTGTCCACAGCTCCTTCCCGGGGCTCCTCGGCACTGGCTTCCCGCCGCTGCTGGTGAGGGTTTGCAGGGAAACAGAACTCTCTCACACGTGCGTCACCGGGGAAGGCTCTCTGCTCAATGTCTGCAGCCTGGCACTCAGTCAGGGGCCGAACAGCCTCCACGGCCGGGCCACGCTGCTCACAGGGATGGGTCCTCTGGGCGGCCGGCACCGTCTCGGACGCCCTGACCGGTGACTCTCCCTCTACAGACACGCTCTGCTCACAAGGGGTCTCGTCATCTTCCGTCCTATGCCAGCAACCT
>NW_006337239.1:0-386 GCF_000327345.1 Myotis davidii
AATAAGTACATTTTCAGATCTTTACAGGGAATTATCTTTGGCAATAAAATAGTACAGTTAAGTTCAGTTTCATGAGATAAACCATGTAAGTAGAGGAAGAATACAGAAAATACTTTCCCTTATGCCCTGTGTCAGTGTGCACTGCACATTAATATTTAATGGCTGTGTTTTTCACTTGGTTCAGTTTATCGCTCATGAATATGAGTGAGCGATTGCAGGGACAAGAGCCAGGGAAGATTTCCCTTACCCCTCTGCCAGTGCACTGACCTGCAACACCCCTGGTATTTCATTTCTTGGCCTTTACTAAGTGGAGCCTGCCAGTCATTTTAAATTGTGCCAAACTGCAGAGTGGTTTTGTGTTGGGAAAAAACATTCATTAAGTTCTA
>NW_006337240.1:0-386 GCF_000327345.1 Myotis davidii
CAGGAATCTAGCTGCTCTGCCCTTCAACCCCTTCCTGATACCTTTCTTTCTTCTGTGCTGGGCAACTTTCTCTGTCTTCTCCGAGTGGACTGCTCCGTGCTGCAATCAAAACAAAACATGACGGCACGTGCTGCTGAAGGGAGGATGGCGTGCCAAGCCCAGCCCATTGCAGTCTAGTTGGGGGTCTGCAGTAAGGTGAGTGCCTGCACTCAGGGCTGCACACCACACAGTGCTTTCTGAGCACCTTAGACTATTCCTACATAGACTCCTAGTCATTTCCAGAGGGAAGACCATCTTTCTCAAATATTGTGCATACTGTGAAGTTTGTCTCTGACTCCCTAAGTCACCTTCCTTTTCCTCTTCTTTCCCTTCACAGTGCCTCTTCC
>NW_006337241.1:0-386 GCF_000327345.1 Myotis davidii
ACTAACTGTAGTAAGAAAGCCAGTTCTTTACTGTATATAACTATTTTTCAGAGCTCTCAAAAGAAGACATTATGCTTTAATACCCTGAAGATTTATTTGTAAAACTTTTAGAAGGAAAGAAGGAAACCACAGACAATTTTGAAGCAGGAGATGAAAAGTAAACACAGTAGTTTGTTGAAATATGGTTAGCAAATGATGAAGTCAACTGTAGAAAAATAATTTAGAATTCTCTCTCCTGTTTAAGAACCAATAAAGTAATAAGTCATGAAGGAACAGTTTCAGTTTTCATTAAAATAAGTGGTGTCCAAGAGAAAGGAAAATTGTGAATCTCTTCAATCATTTAATATAAAAAAATAATCAGACCATTTTTGCCTCTTGTTTTTTTT
>NW_006337242.1:0-386 GCF_000327345.1 Myotis davidii
ACCCAGCTGACTGCATTTACAAATTACTTTGTGCTGATTGCTTTTACTTTCCGGGAATATGTATTGGGTTTTTTCTGATTGCATAATATCTGAAAATATGGAAAGTGCGAAGAACAAAATAAAAAATCTTTATGAAAATGGCCATTTTTTAATATTTCAAGAAAGACTTCTTTCTCCCTCCTGAATCTAAACATTGTCATAATCACTCCAGACTGGAATCAGAAGTGCAAATAAAATGCCACCGGCAAATCTTTGAAAGCTGTGACTCCTTTAGGCCCTCTGAAGTTCCTGGGGAAACAAAATGTTCAGGAGTGTCAATGCTTCTTTATAAATTGTTGGGGAATGACATTCAGGGAGATACAGTGGGGTCTTGACTTACGAGTGTC
>NW_006337243.1:0-386 GCF_000327345.1 Myotis davidii
GACTGTAGCAGCATCACAGTGCTTGTGTTCTAGTCAACCTTCTTTCACTTAATAGTGGACCCAAAGCACAAGAGTATAGATGCTGTCAATTCTGACATGCCAAAGAGATGTTTTAAAGTGCTCCCTTTAAGTGAAGAGGTATGCATGTATAGGGTAAACAGTGTATGGAGGGTTTGGTACAATCAGTGGTTTCAAGCATCCACTTGGATTATTGGAAAGTATACTCCAAGGATAAGGGGGGAAACCACTGTAACTGTTATTCGGGTCTTCTTTGAATCAATTTTCTTTAACACCCATCTCAAGTAGGGTTTTTATTAAACCAAGATAAATTTAAATTTCTATTAAAAATAGATTTGAAAAGAAGAATGCATGTTTGCCTGAAAAAA
>NW_006337244.1:0-386 GCF_000327345.1 Myotis davidii
GAAATCAATAAAAATATATTTTAAAATATATCTTGAGTATAAAACAAGCATCCTTATTCTTATTCCCATAATTCCCCCAAAGAATTGAGAAATAATCCCAAATATTTTCTAATGTAATGACCTTTCCATAATTTTAACTATATCACTTTAAAATTATTTGTGTTCTGCATACTGATTAATTCAAAGGTATTAATATGATTTTAGAATTTTTTTAAAAAAAATTCAAGATCAGTCTTCATGGTTTGCTTTGTATGTTGTTTACTGACTTTAAACCAACCAACCAACAAACGCTGTTACTCATGACCTATTTTATAATTTGTTCTAACTCTTCTTTCATAACTTAAATCCTAACTAAAGTGAGGCCCATAAAAATGTATAAATTGAAC
>NW_006337245.1:0-386 GCF_000327345.1 Myotis davidii
AGTTGCACTGATTTTCATGGTGGCGTGGCTTAGGACATAGAGGCTTGATGACAACCCTACAATTACTCCAACATGGGGTCCTCTTGACCTGGCAGGACCTCATTCTGAGTGGGCAGAATGCCATCACCACCAACCCAAGTGTGTGTGCATTGAGGAAATAGGAAACTAAAGCGGCATTTATTGACCATCTGCAGCCTGATGTGTCCGGGTGGGCCTGCTGAGAAACGCTCCTCAGAACTCTCCTTGACTTCTAAGATATATGTCCGCGTGCTTGTTTTCACAAATTCCTCTTGTGTCCACTTCAAAAGATAAGACCCAGCCCTGTCAAATTTTAGAATACCAAGAAAAGAAGGGAAGCCCCTAAAAACGTATGGAAAGGCAAGCCA
>NW_006337246.1:0-386 GCF_000327345.1 Myotis davidii
GGGGGGGGGGGCATGCCCATATGCATCTTCAAACAATATTTTGGCCATTCTGAGTTTGTATACAAGAGCATTAAAACATGGTTTTATCAGTCAGTGTATGTAATAACTTCTATTAAATTTAAAAAGAATTAAAGAAGAATATATATGTTTGATCACTAATGTGAAAGCATTTGTTATGTGAATATATGGCACAGGATTTTGTTTGTTTCTTTACTAATATTATCACACAATAAAGATTTGGGAACATTACACATGCCAGGATTATTGGAAAATGATACAATGGTTCTACACACATGCATGCATATATTTTCTATGGGTAAAAAATTCTAAATAAAATGAAATTGGATTGTAGTTTATAGTAAAAATATAATGAACTAAATGATAAA
>NW_006337247.1:0-386 GCF_000327345.1 Myotis davidii
GGGAGTGGAGATATACCCAGGAGGAAAAGGGGAGTGACGGCCATGTGCTAATCTGTGAACATTAATTGCCTGTTGGGGGTAGGTGTGCGCTCTTCTGTCTGTTCCTTTGTTTTCTCGATTTCTGCAGCCCATTTCCTGCTTTTATATCAAGGAAAACAGATGTGCGTGCAATTGTGTATGTTGCAAAGGAAATAAGATGTGATATGACTAAAGTATAAAACGTGCAGAGAAGAGTTTTGGAAAATGAAGTTAGTGTTTTAAAGGCTATTTAGGCCCCAATGTGGGTAGAGCATTCGAGTAAGTATTCAGGGTTTTAGGAAAAAGTGCATGATATATGTGGTGGTTGTCATTGAAAAATACTAATATTTTGGAAAAGAAGAAGAGTA
>NW_006337248.1:0-386 GCF_000327345.1 Myotis davidii
CAGCTTCTGATGAGGATTTCCTGGGGGTGCCTTTGAGAGGACCCTGAAGAGTAACGGTGGTTCAGTTGATTTTTAAAAATGTGTGAGTCATGTGACCCTTCCATGCCTTAGTTCCTCTAAGTGTAAAGGGACAACGATGATACCACCCGGGCTGTCGTGAGGACTGAAGGAATTAATAGATGCAGGTCACACAGCACAGTGCCAGGAAGGTAGGACATGCTCAGTGAATGCCTGATGACGCTTCTGTGGGCCCCATGGACACCGGGTGAAGTCTGTGCTCTGAGATCTGGCTCCTGCTCCCTTCTCTGGCTCCTCTGCTACCGTCACCTGCCTGATACCCAGCTGTATCACACAGAGCTATCGGCTACACATCCCTGAAGACCCGT
>NW_006337249.1:0-386 GCF_000327345.1 Myotis davidii
CAAAATGCTACACAAATTGCCTACTCAGGACCCCCAACTTCTGAGGTGAGCCTTTGTGATAATATCAAAATAGTAAGTTCACAAAATAGTTCCAAATTAGAAATATAATTCAAATTATTCTCACCTGTGAAAAGTAATTTTAGTGTTGTGCAGTAATCACTAGTCTCTCCTTGAAAATACCAAAACTCTTTTTATTCTTTTAAAAATAAAAGAGACATGCTAGTAAGAGAAGACAGTGCCTGGCTTAATGCCACTTAATATGCCTTGCATAAAGTCACGTAACATGAAGAAATTAATTACTACTTAATGAAATAGTACCCAGTTCTAATATCAGGGTCTGTTCAACAACTCACAGCTACTTTACTCAAATTCATCAGTCTCCTTGC
>NW_006337250.1:0-386 GCF_000327345.1 Myotis davidii
CATATGCGGAATCTAATGAACAAAATAAACAAGTAAAATAGAGACAGACTCATAATACAGAAAACAGATTGACAGTTGTTAAAGGGGAAGAGTTAAGGGGCTGGTGACTGGCATGATAAGTACCTATTTTGTACAAGCCGTCTTGCTAGATTATTTATGCACATTACCTGATGTGATTCTCACAAGAATGTGTGTGATTAATTAAATTCTTTCCCACATATGAGAATATAGACACAGAGGAGTTCAGACACTAGACTAAGGCTATGCTAGTAAACTTGGATTACAAAGCACAGATACAAAGTTTCAGTTCTACATATGAATAAATCCTAAAGCTCTACTGTATAACATAGTGGCTATCTACTTATATAAAAATCCTGGGTGTAACA
>NW_006337251.1:0-386 GCF_000327345.1 Myotis davidii
CTAGTTTCATTTTCTTGCAGAGAGAGACACTTTGGTTGGTGGCCTCCTGCAGGTTCCCTGACAGGGGCCAGCGATGATTCTGCAACCAAGCTACATGCCTTTGTCTGGGAATCAAATTTGTGACCCTTGGTTCCAAGGGCCAATGCTCTAATCACTGAGGCAAACCAACCAGAGCTTTATTTTTTCAATCATTTAAAAAATCTTTCAATTACAATTGACATACAATGTTATATTCATAAGTTATATAAATGTCTACTCATTAGGTTGTACACCTGAAACTGAGTTCTAGACTATTCTTATCACCACAGAAGCTTTCTTTTGTCAGTTCTCAGCCAATCTCCTCCCACCCCACCCTGGGCCCCAGGCAACCACTGACCTGCTCTTGC
>NW_006337252.1:0-386 GCF_000327345.1 Myotis davidii
GCCCAGATGCCTGGGATGAGTGAGCGATGATAGGAGGCAACCTGATACAGCACGGACTAAAGCCACAAGCTTGAAAGGCTCGAGTCGCTTTAAAATATCCACAACAACAATACAGAGTTGCAGTGTGAAGCCCATTACCTAACTGAGGCAGTGGGATGCCACGTGAGCTTTCAGGAGACCTGGTGTCTGATAGGTCAAGTACGAAGCACCCCTAGATGAAACCCCTCGATGAGGAGGATGCCAGAGGTCAGACGATGTTGTTCTGGACCCTAAACATGAGAGTTGTTCTCTTATTGGTTCAGCTTTCTAACTGCCTTGCTCAGGCAAATGCTTTCAAATTTATGCATATCGTGTTTACTACGAAGGCTTCATTATGCTAAAAAAAA
>NW_006337253.1:0-386 GCF_000327345.1 Myotis davidii
TCACTTGAAGCTAACATTTTCCCATACCTCCTAAATGCCACATGGACTTACATATGGCAAACGACATGGCCACAGTTACACAGTTGGTCACGTACTGAGACATGACTACAATGTGGATCTTCTGAGTACAATCTAATGCTTCTTCCAAGCATTTTAGAAAATAATATTGTACACAGAGTACGTGTCTGCATTTATCTCCATGAAATGAATACGTCTTAAGTCAGGTTTGGTGTTTCTTTCTATGTTAAGCTCTGTTACCCTTCCCCTTTTCCACACCTTTAGTTTCAGGAAGGGGAACTTGAAATCACCTTTAATTTCCCTCCCTTTTTCTTCCATTCCCATTCCTGGGTTCAAGACCTATTTTCCAATCCAGGGTTCCTAATCGG
>NW_006337254.1:0-386 GCF_000327345.1 Myotis davidii
GTTGAAAAGCCAAATATTAGCTCTGTTCCAAAGGAAGTCAAGTGAAGTAGCAATTATATATTGTTTTGATCATGTAGAGATTTAAAAAAGGTATTTTCTTGTGAATATATTATTGATCAGAAGGAAATAATGCAAATATAAACTTTGGCTAATTAGTCATTAAGATAGTATTTTGGAAGTGTTAAAATTGTATTCCTTTAGGTTCTCTGATATATTGCTTATGTAAAAAACAATTTTTGCCCAATAACCTTGTCTTTAGGATGTTTGTCACATATATTTCTGTTTAGATAGACTCAAATGGGTATGACAAAAAAGGAGTTTCTCTAATAGATAATAGGCATTCTTAAAAAAAATGAGTTGTCAGAAATTATATTATGACTAGAGGC
>NW_006337255.1:0-386 GCF_000327345.1 Myotis davidii
TTTTTTTTGTATTTATCTGTAGTCTATGTGACTTGCTTTTTTCACTTGACATTACATTTCTGAAACACTTTTAGGTTGTTGCTTATAGTTGCAGCTCATTCTTTTTCATTGTTTTATGTACTGTATATGGATACATTGGTCCTTTGTATGATTATATCACGATGTATTTATCCAGGCTAATGTTAATGGGTATTTATATTGCTTCAGTGTTTTGCTAGTATAAAAATTACCACTCTAAATATTTTTCTATCTTTCTTCTGGTGAAAGAATTTCTCTAGAATATATACTTACAAGTAGGCTGGCTGGCTTGTAGGATGATGCATATCCATCAATTTTACTAGATTATGCCCAGTGATGCTTGTCTAAAGTGCTTGTGCAAATGTACA
>NW_006337256.1:0-386 GCF_000327345.1 Myotis davidii
AGGGGTCGCAACCCACAGATTGAGAAATGCTGACCTAGCAATTCCACTCTTGGGTACATACTCAAAAGAATTGAAAGCAGAGACTCAAAGAGATATTGTATATCCCAATATAGCAGCATTATTGGCAATAGCCGAAAGGTGGGAGCATCCCGTTGTCCATTGATGGATGAATAGATAAACAAAATGTGATAAATTCATACAATGAAATATTGTCCAGCCCTAAAAAGGAAGACAATTCTGATACATGCTATGACATGGAAGAACCTTGAAGAACTTATGCTGAGTGAAATAAGCCAGTCAAAAAAGGACAAATATTGTAGGATTCCCTTTGATATGAGGGAATTGGAATAGTTAAATTCATAGAGACAGAAAGTAGAGTGGTGGTT
>NW_006337257.1:0-386 GCF_000327345.1 Myotis davidii
TTGTTTGTTTGTTTTTAATATATTTATATTGAATTCAAAGAGGAATAGTGAGATAGACAGAGAAACATCAAAAATGAGAGATAACCATTAATTATATGCCTCCTGCATGCCCCATAATGGGGACCTAGCTCACAAAGGGGGTGTGTGCCTTGATCGCTAATAGAACCTTGACCTCCTGGTTCATAGGTCAAGCCTCAACCAATGAGCCGCACAAGCTGGGACCATTAAGGTGGCTTTTTAATATACCTACCAAAGCACTGAAGTCTTAAAGGCAATATATGTTGAGAATCATAGCATACTTTATGTATTATGCCAAAAAGGCCTTACTATCATCAACTTCATTCCTCAGAAGTCAGAATGAGATATGTTGATGCATTAGAACAAGA
>NW_006337258.1:0-386 GCF_000327345.1 Myotis davidii
TGCATGTTTTAAAAATTCTTGCAGCACACCCATGTGCCATGGCACACCGGTTGAAAATTACAAGAGTAAGACATAATTATTTTTACTCTCTCATAGCAGGACTCACAATAATACCTGAAACTCTGGATCACATTTTCCCTCTGGGTAATAGTCAAAGGTGATGGTCAAATTCTACCTCCCTGGCCTCCACTTTCCATGTGGACAATTCCCACTGAAGCACTTGGCTATACATTGATTCACATGGAGAGCTTTTACAAATACTAATGCCTGGGTCTCACCCTCATGCTTTTCTATGTAATTCATGCAGGGTGGGCCTAAGCATCAAGATTTTTAAAGCTGCCCTATCCTTCCAATGTGCTGCCTACATTGAGACCTGCTGTACCAGA
>NW_006337259.1:0-386 GCF_000327345.1 Myotis davidii
ACTGCTCTAGTTTGTAGCCATGTTAGACAGGAGTTGTGGGGGACCTGGAGACCTACTGTTTGTATTTAGAGTCTGAAGTGGGGGGCAGTGCTGTGGAGCTGAGCCCTCAGCTGGAGGGCTTCTCATGAATTGCAGTCAGTGTCAGGATTCATTAAATTGTAGGCCACCGGGCTGGTGTTTCAGAGGGTTCCCCGGTGTGGGAGACAGAAGCCCACACGTGTGGTGTAAGGAGACTCATGTGAGAATAAAGGAGAAACACAACACTGTATTTTTTCCATAAACGGGGACCAACTTTTTCAAAGTGGTCTTTACCTGCACAGCAGGGTAGGCACCAGCAAGGAGAGCTGCCTTTGAAGCAGCATTTAAGCTTTCTGGCCCTGCCCAGT
>NW_006337260.1:0-386 GCF_000327345.1 Myotis davidii
ACTTTTCCCCAGGAATGTCTAAAGTTGAAAATATAACGAATTGTCTTTTGGACGTAGCATTCGACAGCATCATAGTGGTTGGTATTTGTACATATAAACATATTATGCTCCACAATCTAGTGACCCAAAGGGACTTAAGGTATAAGCACGGGGCTGTTTCTCTACCGTAAAAATGATAAAACGGCGAAGGAGCCAAAATTAGTATCCGCAATTCGCAAAACAACGTATCATTTTCGGCAGCTACCCTTCTTGACTTTTACATTTGTAGTTTCAAAAATTGTGCATTGATAGGACCAGATAGTCCATATTTTTCTCTCAAGGCATGTTATTGTAGTAGGGCTTGCCAACTTCGTCCTGAACGTCGGAGAATTAGCATCTACTACCCT
>NW_006337261.1:0-386 GCF_000327345.1 Myotis davidii
TTCTTTGAGATTTTAGAAACATGAATTCTTATATATGAGTTCACGGTAGATACTTACCCGTATCTATGGAAAGGAAGAGGAGAGGAAAAGAGAGGAAGAGAAGTAACCCACAAATACTTGTTGCTTGACTGATTCTATTGAAGAATATCTGGCAGGACATCTTGGAAGGGTGCACAAATAAAGAAACCCTTTTGGTAAAATAAGAGCTGGACCCTGACGAGATGTAGTGGGCGTAGCATTTAAAGGCAAGAGCTCCAGAGTCAGAGTGCCAGCTCTGACCACCCACCTTCCCAACAATATCTGCTTTGTGCCTCAGTTTCTATTAAGTCAATGAAATATGGATAATAGCAGTGTAATAGGCAGTTAGATGAGCATGAGCAGAGCAG
>NW_006337262.1:0-386 GCF_000327345.1 Myotis davidii
AAACCGAATGAACTTACAGCCCCCAGAAGCGCTCCATTCTTCTCTCCAATCTGTAGTGTGTCCAAGGGGTATGGCTTAGTGGGGAACAAAAATGGCCTGGAAGATTCTGTTCTCGATATATCTATGTGGGGGTTAAATTGCCTGAGATGCAGATTTGGGGGAGCTATCCTGTGTCTGAGGGAGCAGACGAGTTTGATAAATCCTGCGATTCCAGCTGCTCCTTCTGTGTGTCCAATGCGGGTCTTGAGGGCCCCGAGCACCAGAGGTGCGTCGGCGCTTGTTCCTTGTCCGTAGATAGCCTGAAGAGCGCCAACCTCTATTGGGTCTCCAAGGGCTGTTCCGGTACCATGTGTCTCAATAACAGTTACTTGTTTGGGAGAACGTAG
>NW_006337263.1:0-386 GCF_000327345.1 Myotis davidii
AGCCCTTGAATCTTGTGTCATAAGTTGATTAATTGCTTTCCAAATGTTACTAAAGATTCTGAGTGAATAACTAAACTGGTATTTAGGATCAAGACTCTCACAATTCCTAAATGGGTTTTAATTTTCAAAGCTAGATTACCAATATATCTGATTCATTTGTTTAGCATCTTTAGACTGTTGGTTCTATTAAAAAGAGAGCAGGGGTATCTGTCTCAGTATGTTTTTCTTTTCCCTGAAGTTAATTCCTTGCAGATTTCAATAAAAATGGGTTTGAAATAAAAACAATCAAATGCTGACATTTCCTCTTAATAAAGGCTTATGGATCTGTGGGATTATATAAACAATACAAGGACTTCACTACTGAGGTCATGTTTATGGATCCATTT
>NW_006337264.1:0-386 GCF_000327345.1 Myotis davidii
GGCTTTGCCAACAGGTCAGTCCAAGGCTTAATCTTACAGCCGGAAGTTCCCTACGTATGTTTTCCCATTTTAGAGACTGGAAGTGAATAAGGGTTTATATTTGTGGAGTGCTTACTGTAACACAGCTTAAATATGACGTGACTTGCTCAAGGCTGCAGGGCCAGCCAGTGTGCAGCAGTTTTACCCAACAGACCCATAATTGCTATCCCAGATGTGCCAGGTTGAGCACTAGGATCTCTATTCTGATTTGGTTCTTGAAAGTAGAAGTCAGTGAGCCGAATAGCACACCTCATGTGCAGCTTTGAGTTTGTGGGTGCTTCAAGCTCTGAGTGCTGTGGAGTGTAGCCCAGCTTGGGTTTCTCTAGAGCAGTGGTTCTCAACCTTCC
>NW_006337265.1:0-386 GCF_000327345.1 Myotis davidii
TGCATGTTTTAAAAATTCCTGTGGCACACCAGTATGCCATGGCACACCACTTGAAAGTTGCTGTTTTATGTTGTGTATGAACTTTATATAAATGGAATTATGCTGTAAATAAAAAGTTGCTGGCTTAAGCTATCATTGTTTTGTGCTTAACTAGCTATATTTTTCTATTATCTCAAGAAAAGTGTATTTTTAAACATTTTTCCTAGAACTCGCTTTATAGGCAGACCTCTAGGACATGACTACCATACTTAAATTTTTTACTATAAGTGACTAAAGTATTTTCTTAATGTTTGAGCACAAGCTATGTGACAACTAAGATAATTGAAACATTTAGTTAAAGCCCATACTTATATTTCTAGAGCAGTGGTTCTCAACCTTGACTGCAC
>NW_006337266.1:0-386 GCF_000327345.1 Myotis davidii
ATGCCTCCAGCTTTGTTCTCCTTTCTCAAGATTATGTTGGCTATTTGGGATCTTTTGTGGTTCCCTACAAATTTCTTGAAAGAATGACCTATGGTTGCCATTTCCACTTCCTAATCTTGGGTCCTTTCTGTAAACCCTCCTGGTCTACCCCCAACATGGAAAGTACTACTGAAGAGATCACCAAGTCTAATTATTGCTTCTCTGTCTGTGTCTTATTCTATATCTCAGCAGCATCAGACACAAGTGACTACTCCCTATGTGTTTGAATAATCCATTCTTGTAACTCCCACACCTTCACACTGACCTAGAGAACTTCTTATCTTGCAGGCAACTTATTTTTAGTCTTCTTGATATGTTTTTTAACATATATTTTTATTGATTTCAGA
>NW_006337267.1:0-386 GCF_000327345.1 Myotis davidii
AAAAAAAATGGTATGTATGTATGTGTTCTGTACTATGATGGGCATTAGTAAAATGATTTACACACTATTTAGAGCTCTCAACATTAAGAAATCTAACAATCACTTGATGAAAGTGAGGGCCTCTAGCTTGGATAATTTTTTTTAAATTAAATTTGTTGGAATGACATTAATTAATAAAATTATATAGGTTTCAAATCTAAAATTCTATGATATCTCATCTGTATATTGCATTGTGTGCCCACCACATAAAGTCACATTTTCTTCTGTCACCGTATATTTGACACCCTTTACCCTTGACTACATCCCCCCGCACTCCTTGCCTCTGATAACCACCATGTTGTCATCTGTGTCTTTGAGTTTTTGTTTGTTCATTTGTTGCTTTCAGT
>NW_006337268.1:0-386 GCF_000327345.1 Myotis davidii
AAGAGAGTTAAATAAGCTAATAATGTTCATACCCATAAACACTTCAATGATTAATTTTATAGGTCAACTTTTCTGGGCCATGGTGCTCATATATTTGGTGAAACATTTTTCTGAACTCTTCTGTGAAGTGTTTTTGAATGAAATTTACATCTAAATTGGTGGACTTTCAGTAAAGCACATTGTCCTCCATAATATGGGTGAGATTCATTTAATCAATGAAGGTCTGAATAGAACAAATTATTGACCTCCCTCAACAAGAAGGAATTCTGCCAGCTGATCGCCTTCAGACTTCAACTGGACACCAGTTCCTTCCTGTGTTTCCAATCTGCCAGCCCACTTTGCAGATTTGGGATTTGCCAACCTGCATAATTGCAGGTAAATCTCTT
>NW_006337269.1:0-386 GCF_000327345.1 Myotis davidii
AAATCAATAAAAATATATTTTAAAAAAATAGTGGCTGTACACATTTTGGTGCTGTACCCATTGTGGAGATTTCCTGAGTACTGTGAATTTCATCATTGTGTATTGCTATGAAGATCCCTGATAGAATGTTTATGGGTCTCAAATCAGAAGATGTGCAACTTGTTAAAATAGCTTGGGACATTATGAATTCTGAAACATTGGCCACAGGATACAGAAACCCACCCTTATGTCTTATCTCTAGACATCTCTGAGAACACATGATAGGCATCTGTGGCCAAGTAATATTTTGGATGATTAGCTGTTCTCCATTCAAACCATGCTGGAAGCATCATTTGTTACCTCTGAGAACACTGTTACAGCAGGAAAAACACACACACACACACACA
>NW_006337270.1:0-386 GCF_000327345.1 Myotis davidii
CCCTGAGAAAGAAATATTCATAAATTTTAAATAAAGTTCAAAGTAAAATCAGAATTTTAGGCAAGATCTAGGCATCAATCAAAATATATAATAGGAATCCATGACTAGAGATAATAATAGAAAATATAATTGAATGTCACAAAGGAAGATAAGCAAATATGAATAAGAAGCAGAAGATTGGGGGAGGGGGGCAAAAGATAAAAATAAAGCTCTGGAACTATTTCAGAATCTTCCTTCTCAAGGTTACTTAGGAGAATTGGTTAGCCATTTCTGGCAGTGTTTCTCAGAAATTTTGGCCATAATTTTTATGACCAGAACAGCAGTGACATGGAAATGTGTATGGAGACATACCTTCAAAGACAAACAGAAAATCTAAGGTTAGTAAT
>NW_006337271.1:0-386 GCF_000327345.1 Myotis davidii
GTAGATGTTTGGCTTAATGGGTGATGAATTACAAATAAATGGGCGTTACATGCATAGATTTATATTTCCGTGACTCTCTGGATTATAAAAACATTACCCCACAGGAAGATTAGACTACATCTCTAATCTTTTTCTGAGGGCCACTGAAGATTATGTTTACTCCAGCCCCAACATGAGTATCTTATTAAGGAGACATTAAAAATCCTCTTTTCTATCTTTAAAATCTGTGACTTGGAAAGTAGGTGCACCGTTTTCCTCTGATGGGACCTCACACAGACTTTTCTTCAGAAGCCATTTTGTGCTTCCAAAGGCATCATTTGCCAAACAGAATATTAATTACTCAGCCTCAATCTACTGGAAGGAGTTAAAAGTAAAAACCAAAATGA
>NW_006337272.1:0-386 GCF_000327345.1 Myotis davidii
GCCATAATGGTCGGTTAGGCTTTTATTATATAGGTCAACTAAATATTCTTATTTTTCACTCTTATCCACTTATCATATAACAAGATGGATTAATAATAACTTTATATCACAGAGTTTAAATTACAGAATATCAAAGGAGAAGAGTGAACATCTCTCAAGATCATTGCATACTCTTCTGGGAAAACTTGGGCACTTTTTTGTTTGTACACATGCTATTTGCATCACATAAACTGGAACTAGAACTTTGCTACTGCCTTTATTTGGAGTTTGATATGATTTAAGGAAATGTGTATCAGTGTTAAAATACAGTCCCCAAATATTAAAACACTAAGAGTTGCTGTGAAGGCTTTTTGTAGAGATGATTCAAGTTTATGATTTTACTAGAG
>NW_006337273.1:0-386 GCF_000327345.1 Myotis davidii
CAAAGAGAAATAGTCTTAACTATGGAAAAGACTGTATATCTGATGGTGTTCATGGCAATAATATTAGCAATTGTGAAAAAAATAAAACTACCTAAATGTCCAATAGGGGATTTTTAAGTCAATGATAATAATTCACTCAGTGGAATATCATGCTATCATTTATATAGACTTCTGTTTATATAACATGAATATATACCAGTAGCCTACATTTGATAAATCCTAAGAAAATATACTCCATGTGTTTTTATATTTTTGGTAATTTCTGTGTGGTAATTTTTCTATATTTATAAAATTACCTTTAATGACCATGAACCACCCTTTTAATGAAAAATGTTTTTAAGTTTGTGGACATGATTGCCCTAACGTTTTCTTAGCCTGTCCCTTTT
>NW_006337274.1:0-386 GCF_000327345.1 Myotis davidii
TGAGCCACAAGAGTATAAGCAATGAAAAATATGCATTTATTTCACAATACAAACAAAATTCCCCATATAAAGTATAAATCTAAAGGTGAGTAATGTAGATAAGATGACTCAATATCAATAAAGTATAAGATTTCTAATAAATAAATAAGAGAAAGCAACCCATGAGAAATATGGTCAAATGATAGGAAGAAGCAATCACAGAAGATAACTTTAGAACGCCAATAAGCATGTAAAACTGTGGTCAACCTCAGCAATAATTAGAGATATTAGATTTTAAAAGCACCAGTGGAATACCATTTTCACCTATCAGATTAAGAAACATTATGAAGTCTGACATTATTCATGTGTTGACAAGGCTAATGTTTGATTCTTAAACATGCTGCAAA
>NW_006337275.1:0-386 GCF_000327345.1 Myotis davidii
ATGCTGAAAATGGGTGAGATTAAGCATGGGCACCAGCAAAGGGAACATGAGAAATATCAGTAGCTTTGGTTTAATGTTTTTGTAAACCTAAGACTACTCTAAAAAAGATAGTCATTGTGTAAAAGAAAGCTATTGCACTGGTTCATCTTAAAGGTGCCTCAGAGTTTCTAGTGGCTTTTAATGACACTTTATATTGTTTGGTTAGGAGAGGGGATGCTGATGGGTAGTAGAAAAGGGTTGGCCAGAGACTCAGAGATTTGGATTCTCTGGAGCCTTTGTTCCTCACTAGCTATGCGATGCATGAATGCAGCCTGAGGGGTCTGAGTTCCTCATCTATCTAATGAAAACATTGATTTTTATTTCTGCTAGAGGCCCAGTGCATGAAA
>NW_006337276.1:0-386 GCF_000327345.1 Myotis davidii
AATCATTAAAGTTATACACACAAATAAGCTCATCTTTAACCATACATGTATATCTTTAATAAATTATTAATAAAACAAATATTTATTCAGGTTAAATTCCTAAGATGTTAGCAAAATATGAAAACTTAACAGATATTGACAAAACACCTACCACAGTCAAAGAATTGTGCTAGATCTGGGAATGCAGTGATGCCTAAAAAACTGTTTCATCTTCAAGAGACACACAGTTTAATGGAAAACACAGATGGATAAATAAATAATAGCAATATAATTCAATATATTGGATGCTATAATAGAGATTTTAACAATGTTGTGGATTTAGGGGAAAATAGCTTTTATTTCTAGGAGAGTGAGGGAAGTCCTGGCAGAAAAATAGGGACTATTTT
>NW_006337277.1:0-386 GCF_000327345.1 Myotis davidii
AGTTCAAACCCATGTTGTTCAAGAGTCAACTGTTTCTGTCACAATTTGTTGATCCATTTTACTGTATAAGGAATGTGAGTTGTTTCCAGTTTGGAGCTATTGTGATAAAGCTACAATGAACTCTTCTGTATAAGTCCGTTGATGGGTGTATGTATCCAGTCTTGTGGTGTATATACCTAAGAGAGTAATTTACAAAGCTATAAACATGAGCATGTTTAACTTTAATAAATGCTGCCAAATGGTTTTCCAAAGTGGTTGTAACAATTTACGCTTCCACCAGCAGGTAGGAGATTTCCAGTTGCTCCATGTCTCTGGCAATACTTGGTATTATTTGTCTTTTCCATGTTAGCTTCTGTGGTAGGTATGTGATAGTGCCACATTTTGTG
>NW_006337278.1:0-386 GCF_000327345.1 Myotis davidii
GACTTGGAAAATGTTAACTGCAGCTTCCTGGCAAAGGTGTATAAATGCCATGCCTGTAGTATTTAGTCTCTCCTTTGCTCCTTGCCTGTTGAATAATAACCAGGTTACTATAACAGTATCAGTACACATGAAGTTTAGGTTCAAAAATATAAAAAATGTAGTCCCCTTTATCTACTTACCAGGTACATTCCACCATGGTGATCAAATAATATATAATAAGCATTTACAGACTTTGAATAGACTTATCAGTGAGGGATACAACAGAATAATAAAAGTATTTCAAACAGCTCTTGAAGATCTGAGTATTTATCACTATTTAAATGAATGTTAAATTAAAATAAGGTTACTTAGAGATCTAACTGATCAATGCCTTTCAGGACAATAAA
>NW_006337279.1:0-386 GCF_000327345.1 Myotis davidii
TTAACCTGATGGCTGACCTGGTCCTAAATTCCTCCCCTAAATTCCATTATTAAAAAAATGTCAAAATTTGGAAATAAATGAGGATTGATTAAAAATGCATAAAATGAGTTATTAATATGCCGATAAATAGTAACATCTACTTCTGTCCCTCTTTACACTTTTCAGAAGAAGCAAATGCTATTGATGGCTGTTAGGATGTGGTCTAGGCAGTGGTACAGCGCTTGACATATGCACTTACTGCATCAGTGCTAACGCCAAACAATCAGAAGAATGCTTTTGGCTTTAACCCACTGTATGCCATAGGCATCTGTAGACGCAAGCGGCGGACCTTCCCCACACGCCACGTGCATTTATGAAAAAAAGATGTTTTCCCTAAGTGGCAGCCC
>NW_006337280.1:0-386 GCF_000327345.1 Myotis davidii
TGTGGCAGATCATGTTATCACAGTTGCACTTCTCAGTGAGCTAGCAGAGGGAGGGCTCCATGATGCCACCACATGCAGGGTGGGCTCTTTCTGAATAGTGTAGTCTGAGAGAGTGCGGCCATCTTTCAGCTCTTTGATCACAAAAATCAGACTCTGCTGATCAGACAGGATGCCCTCCCTATCTTGGGTTTTAGCTTTGACACTCAATGGTGTCACTGGCTCCACCTTGAGGGTGATGGTCTTGCCCGTCAAGGTTTTCACAAAGATCTTCAGCTCTGCCTCTGCTGGAGAGGCTGTTCCATTGCCTCATCAAAGAGAAAGAGGACCAAAACTTCTTTATAAATGTACATTGTGGTCTCTCTGGTGTGGTTCAGTGGTTGAGCACC
>NW_006337281.1:0-386 GCF_000327345.1 Myotis davidii
AAATCAGGACCTACAGGGACATCGATTTGTTTTCGGCGACCCAGGGCCTTGCCCATCACAAGTCTAAGTTTTGGGAACTAACCTTCCTGGTATGACTCACTTTGAAACTTTAAATAATTGCATCTCTTTGGGAGGTGCTCCCAGCGGCCTGAGAGAGGGAAGAGAATGAGATGATGAAGCCACAGACAGCCCAGCCCAGGAGGCGGTACCTTTCGCCTGTGTGCTCCCTGCTGCTGTCCGAGGTACTCCGCACAGACACGGGCGTTCGCGGGCCCCCTGTGATCACTTCTCCCACCTGGAAGGAAAATACAGCACACGCTAAGCGGTGTGTTATGCTCTGTCATGTCTTTTAACATATGACACATGAATATGGATATATCTTAAGA
>NW_006337282.1:0-387 GCF_000327345.1 Myotis davidii
ATCAGATTTTAGTGATAATCTGAGAGATTGTCTCAGAGAGTAGCAGTCTTCCCACAATTGGCAGAGATTCAAGGAACAAGCTAGGGCAAGAGCCCTGGTTTGTCATCCAATTTTGGTCAAACTCCGGCTGGTTTAGCCATTTTGGGGGAAGAGAGCAGCATAGCCTGAAGTCATTTCTGGGATTGAGGACAGGCTGAAGGGGTCAGAGAGACAGGCAGCACTTGACCTGGAAGGATGAGGGTGGTAAGGAGATATGCAATCAATCATGTAATCAGTGGGCCTAGATGAAGAGAGGAAGAGAGGAGAAAAGAGAGAGAGTTGGGTTATGGAGGTTTTCCAAGTGAGCAGAAGTAGAAGACTGAATTAGGAGGGTAATGATGGATCCTT
>NW_006337283.1:0-387 GCF_000327345.1 Myotis davidii
ACAGAAGCTGGGGGGTTGGGTAGGTGGGGAGGAGGGTCTGCCCGCTCTTTAAAAGCCTCTGCCCTGAGTAGCCCGGGCTCTTTTTAAGTTAGGGGCGGAACGTGGAAGAGCTGCTGCCTCCGAAGCAGTAAACCAGCACCTCTGTTTGTTTGTTTGCTTTGCCCTTAGTTCCACCACTCCAAACCCACCCACCAAGGACCCTGAATCTGTCCGCCCCCGGCGAAGCAGGACCTTCCGGCTGGGTCCCCCCGATTTGGGCTGACTTTGCGCCTCCTAACAACCTTAGCATGATGTCTTATCTTAAGCAACCGCCTTACCCAGTCAATGGACTGAGTCTGACCACTTCGGGCATGGACTTGCTGCACCCCTCGGTGGGCTACCCGGGTA
>NW_006337284.1:0-387 GCF_000327345.1 Myotis davidii
CAAATATAGTAGAATTTATCATCTATTTTGATGAGAAGCCATAAGCAAACCCCAAATGATAGTACAATATTCAGTCAAATTCTATAGGTTGTTCTTCTGAATAGAAACATAGCAATCAAATATTTTATCTATAGTTATGTCCAAAATGATGAAAGTAGGATATATATGGACATCATAGAACAGGCATTAGGAACACAGGACTTCCAAATGGATGCCCTGAATCTGAATACTGAGCCCAGACAGTCATTGCTATATTGGCATCAGGCAAGTCATTTACGTTCTATTACCTGATAGAAAGTAGTACTAAGTATAAGTATATTTAAAAGAATATAAATTTCAGCTAGTTTTTGATAGATTTCAATTCTCTCTCTCTCTCTCTCTCTCTCT
>NW_006337285.1:0-387 GCF_000327345.1 Myotis davidii
GCACTCTTGATGGCCTCTTTGTGTTTTAAAATTATGCTAATCCTTGATTTCACCAGCACAAAAGCATTCTTTCCTTTGTTTTTGTTTTGTTTTGTTTTTGCCTGAGAGGTGCTTTTTGTCATGCTGAGGTATCAAAATGAAAGGGTTGTTAGGTTGAAAGCTGAAGTTGGTTCAACAACGGAGACATTTTCTGTGAACAATTTGGTTGAGAACCGAATTGTCATTGGTCCAGAAACGAGGTTTGATTGTACCTAGCTTTGAATCCCACTTTTGGCACATATTGGAACAAAGTAATCTTGGACAAGTAACTTGACCTGAGAGCAGTTTTCTCATCTGTAAAATGGAATGTTAATACCTTCTTGATGGGGTCATTGGAAAGATTATTTA
>NW_006337286.1:0-387 GCF_000327345.1 Myotis davidii
GATTAATATTTCTTAAAATTCTAGCTGGTTCCCCAACATTCTACTTTTCTGTTCTCTATGGGAATGGTACTGTGTCCAATTCATCTGCAAGTGGTATCTGATAATTGAGAATCAAGTTATGCTGGAAGTGATACTTTTGCTTTATCCTTGTGGAAAATTTTAGTTCTTCTATTAGAAGTTCAGTTTTGATAAATTTAAGGATTGTTCTAGGTTGCTGTTCTAATGGAAGAATAGTTTGGATTCATTTTATTGTTAATGATTTTAAGAAAAAATTAGTATGTTTAATCAGCTGTCAATTATCTAGGCAGCCCCATGTTCACATTCATAAACCATAAGACTCTTCAAAATTCTCATTTATCTAGATCAGGGGTCCTCAAACTATGGCCC
>NW_006337287.1:0-387 GCF_000327345.1 Myotis davidii
TAAAAACAAAACAAAACAAAGGGAACAAAGTACTGATGCATCGACATCAAGAAATAAACGTGCTGAGAGAAAGAAACCAGACAGGAGACTATAGATTATATGCTTCCATTTATATGAAATATCTAGAATAGGCAGATTTATAGAAAGCAGGTTGGTGACTGCCTGAGAGTGAGGGTGAGAATGAAGATTAACGGTAAGTGAGCATGAGAGATCTTATTAGGAAATGAAAATGTTCTAGAAATAAATTATGGTGATAGTTGTACCACTCAGTAAAATCACTAAAAATCAATGAATCATACACTTGAAATGAGTAAATTTTACACGTAAAATAATCTCAATAAAGCTGTTTTCAAAAAATAGTTACTACTACATGATCTCACTCACATG
>NW_006337288.1:0-387 GCF_000327345.1 Myotis davidii
TGGGAGGCCACCCAGAGGGGAAAAGTCAGGTGACTGCCTCAAGGAGTGCTAGTAGATCAGATTCAGTCCTGGAGAGTAGTGGTGAGGACTGAAAGTACTTGTTAATCCGGGACAAATGTGACTTCTGAATGACCATTCAAAAATGTAGGCAGTTTCTTTGAACTGGAAGTTATTGTTCCGAGAAGTTTGTGCTTGTTTGTGTGTTAGGAAAGCTGGTGCCAAAGCCTGGATTTTGTTACCTGCTTTGAAATCATTGGGAATAGCCCAAGTTTTCCACCTGGCTTATTTCCATCACTCCGTTTGGGACATATCCATGGAAGCCTAGAAGGGAAGGGTTGTCCTTTTAAGTTTAGCCATTTTCCAAGTATTTTTTATTTGTTTTGTTTT
>NW_006337289.1:0-387 GCF_000327345.1 Myotis davidii
AAAAAAGAATAGAAAATATGTTGAGTCCAGAGTGGATTTGCCAAAAAGCTATTAAAGCTTTAAGAATCTTAACTTGAACAGGTCACTAGCAGTGTGATCACATGGTCAGATGTTTACAATATACATATACTAGTACAAAACTAACATATTTTAACTATAGTCAGTTAAAACAACTATTTCTTTCCACTCTGAATTACTCCATTACATATTCCTTCCTACTGGATGATTTCGAGTAGCCATGGCTATTTTAGAAATCCAGTGAAAGGGAAGTTTTGTTGGGTGTATGTTTGGTGTACTTAGTGTAGTATACATATATTTATTTGTTTCATATCCATTTCCAGTATTTTTTTAAAAAAATGTTTTATTGATTTTAGAAAGAGAGGAAAG
>NW_006337290.1:0-387 GCF_000327345.1 Myotis davidii
TTAAGGTTAAATGAGGTCCTAAGGGTGGGGTCCCTAATTCAATATGACTAGTGTCCTTATAAAAAGAGGAAGAGATAACAGAGATGCACTCATACAAAGAGGTGAACATGTGAAGAGGCAGTGAGAGTGCAGCCATCTGCAAACCTAAGAGAGGCCTCAGGAGAAACAAGCCCTACTGGCACCTTGATCTTGGATGTTAAGTCTCCAGAATTAGGAGAGTGTAAATTTCTATAGTTTAATCCACACAGTCTGCAACATTTTGTTATGGCAATCCTTGAAACCTAAGACACTATTAAACATTCAAATTAACAAAGAGCACTTGTTTTTTTATTCTGTGTTAATTCTAAGTGTATATTATATATTTTGACACTTCTTCACAGTTTTTTT
>NW_006337291.1:0-387 GCF_000327345.1 Myotis davidii
AGAGGAGAATAGACACACGCCCAGTAAACTGAGGGTGACAAAAGCAAAGTGCTTGCTGTCAGTCACACCTCAGAACAGCCCACTGGCCAGAATAGGTGTGGCCACTGAAAGGCCATGTAACGTGGGATATTTATTCCACTGAATAAAGACGTTCGTTCTCTTGGTTGCTCTCGACTCCTGACTTGTGGGGCTCTCTCGCTCCTGCTTCCTGCATTTGCCATGGCCATGTGGACGCCACACACAATGGACTGATGGACTGTCACTAGCCTGATGCTGAGCGGGACCCGGCTACACCATGGAACAGAAACCCTGGGCCCCAGTTCTGATTTAGCTTCACTGAAACCCCAGCTACACTTCCTCCAGGAAGAGAATGGGACCTTGGGAGCC
>NW_006337292.1:0-387 GCF_000327345.1 Myotis davidii
GCTCATGAAATTTGGTGATTAGAGACTAATCTCGAACACGGTTCCTCCCTGGAAACCATGTGATGAAGAGCTGAGGGGCCCATGGACAGAGGGGTGAGGAAGCAAAAGCCATCAGTTTGCATGGGAAACACCTGGCTTAACCTGCCCTTTAGCGTTTTTATTACTCTATTAGTCACTACAACTATTTTCTGATTGCTATGGTAGTAGACTACTAAAAACAAGCCTCACTAAGATTGTCCTGCCATTGCCTCAGTCCAAACCACCGGGACTTTTCTTGTTATGGACATTTATGGAAACACCCAATTCCAAGAAGACAAGGAGACCTCTGAACTTTCTAAATGGGAACTCCAAGCCTTCTGGCCTGAACAGGAAGCCGTTGGGAAAGAT
>NW_006337293.1:0-387 GCF_000327345.1 Myotis davidii
GGGGAGGGGGGCACAGCCGAGGGTGATGGCTGAGATCTGAGGCTGGACTTCTAAGGCAGCGGTTGTGCTCATTGCCATCCCTCTCCCCAACCCCTGACCCCATCCCTGACTGCCCTGAGATGGAGCTTGCTCACCCCATGAGCAAGCTGGCATCTTCTTGCTAGCCCCACCCCCGCTTTAACCCCATGTACAGGGAAAGCTGGAGAGGACCCTACACAAGGGCGAGATTGGAGGACACAAAGGTCTACGCCTTCATTTAGCAATTGTTTTGAATGCGAGGGATCTACTGCTGTGATCTACACTCTTCAGGTGCGGAAATGGAAGCTCAGAGAACTCAAAAGTCACATATGAGTGGACTGCAGAGGCCCTGCTCTGACTAGAGTGAAA
>NW_006337294.1:0-387 GCF_000327345.1 Myotis davidii
TTAAAAGGAAATATAGCACTAATTGCTAAGGTATAAAACTCTCACATCAGCGACTTCAATTTCCACCCTAACACTTTAGAAAATGAACAAAAACACCCGAGTTAGCATAGAAATGGAATAATAAAGATAATAAAAATTGATCTTGTGAGATTTTTTTATCTTCAACCAAGGCTATGTTTGTTGATTTGAGAGGAAGGGACAGAGAAAAACATCAATGTGAGAAACATCCATCATTTGCCTCCCGTAAGTGCCCTGAATGGGGATTGAACCCGAAACCTAGCTATGTGTGTGCTCTCATTGGGAATTGAACTCGCACCTTTTTGGTATATGTCAGTGGTTATGAACCTTCCTAATGGCCCTCATGTTGTGGTGACCCCCAATTTCATT
>NW_006337295.1:0-387 GCF_000327345.1 Myotis davidii
GGCCAGGATGCACTATGAAGGACATAATACCATGTCTGTATTATCCTTGCACCAAATGCATAACATCAATATAATCATTAGAAACCACTAGGCCAACACAAATTAAGGAAAATTGCCAATATAATTGGCAAGGGTCAACAAATGTTATAAAAAGCAAGAAAGACTGAGTAACAGTCTTTAACAGATAGAGTCCAACAGATTAGCAGAGACTAAGTAAATATGACAAATAAATTTAATGTAGGATTCTTTATTGTATTGTAGCTCACAAAAACATGTACAATATCTGTGTAAGGTCTAAAGCTTAGTTAACTGTATTAGAGCAATGCTAATTACCTGATTTAATATTTGTGCAATGGTTATGTGAGATAACATTAGGGTCAGCTAGGT
>NW_006337296.1:0-387 GCF_000327345.1 Myotis davidii
TTCTCTGGGAAGGAGAGCTTGACTAACACTGAAATCAATGCAATTAGGAGACATGAAGTAATCTGTAAAGGGAAGGTATTGACTTGGTTTCGATGGGTGATAGGAGATAGAGAGCAGTGGGTATGTTGTAAACATATCTTTAAAAGAGATTGGACTGCCCTTCCTAATGGAATAGACAGAAATAATGAAGAAGAAAATTTTCAACTTCTGCTTAATGAGACAGGGTGAATGGATTATGGTGTCAAGTAGTGTGAGGAAAAGACAAAGAAACTTGTTAAATTTGAGACAACTTTGGCCCTTTTGGATATATGAATCTGAATCTTAGGGGAGAGGATTGAAATAATATATATGTGTGTATGCATATATGTATACATGTATATGCGTGTG
>NW_006337297.1:0-387 GCF_000327345.1 Myotis davidii
AGTGAATGATTCTTCAATCATTAGAAGGAAAAAGTGGTATTTCAGGCTTTCACCTATGAGGTCATGTCTAGGTTCAGTGTGCGAATCCCTCATGATATAAATTAAACTTGTGAAGAAAAAACTGTTTCTCTCATCTCTAAAGAGAACTGAACCAGAACCAAAACATTCAACCAGCCTATGAAATCTAGATTTTGAATGTCATCAAACAAAACAGCGTTTGTGTTGGTGGAGATTAGTTTGCTCAATGTTCGGATCGACCCTAGGCCTGTCCTGAAGTTTAGAAATCAACCGTTTTCTCATGTATGCAAATGAACCAGAAACAGACAAAGAAATAATATCCATCCAGCTTGTGTTCCATTCATCTAGTTTTACCTTAATTCCCGCAAT
>NW_006337298.1:0-387 GCF_000327345.1 Myotis davidii
AAATGGCTCCTTAAATTAGAATAGTTGTAGGAATGTTACATGGTCATTGAACATACATAACATGTAGCAATGTGCAAAGCTGCCTTTGATAGGTGTTGTCGTTGTTTGAAAGGTAGGATACAAAAGTATATGTTAAAACTATGGGTTTTGGTTTGTTTGTTTTTATGATTCATTCAAAAACTAGAAGAAAGTAAGCAAAATGCTATTCCTGGTTGTATTAAGGGCATGGGATTATGAGTAATTTAATTTTTTCATATTGAGCATGATGTATTTATACTGCTAGTAAAATAATATTTTTCAACAAAGATGTACCATGGCCAAAGGAGTAAGACACAGGCACCTGGAATTTCAGAAATGGTCTAGGCCAGGGGTGGGCAAACTTTTTGA
>NW_006337299.1:0-387 GCF_000327345.1 Myotis davidii
AACATTATGCTAAGTAAAATAAGCCAGACATAAAAGGGCAAATTTGGTATGATTTCATTATATGAAATATCTAAAACAGAGAAACTTATAGGGACAAAGTAGAGTAGAGTTTATCAAAGGTTGGAGGCGAGGCATGGGGAATTATCGCTTAATGGGTCGAGCTTCTGTTGGGCAGTGAAAGAGGTTCTGCGAATCTCAGCATGTTCCAGAACTATTTCAGCATTGTAAGAACTCGCGTTGAATTTTTTGGAAGAAGTCCTTTTGAAACTGCACGTGAAGACCACCCTGTCTGAGCTCTTTCACCAAGTCTCAGGTCTCCATGTGGGGGTCGTCATATCTCGCCAGAGCATGGGGAGCCTTGCCCCCTAGAGAATGTCCAACATCCCT
>NW_006337300.1:0-387 GCF_000327345.1 Myotis davidii
TCCTTGCCACATGGGGATCAACAACATGCTGCTTATGTCATCAGATCCACAAGGAGAGTCTCTGCTGCTTGGAGTCTCTGACCTCAGGGAGTGCCGGTCCTTCTTTTAAGGACTTTCACCTGGTTAAATCGGGCTCGCCTGATAACCTTCCTTGTATTTACTAAATCTAACTGATTCAAGATCTTGATTATATCTGTAATATCCCTTCACCTTTGCCATATAATGTAAGTGGTCGTGCAGGAATTTAAACTCAGACCCACAGGCATAACATCCCATAACCTTTCCTACATTCTGTTGGTTAGAAGCAATTCGCAGGTCTCACCCCAAATCAAGGGGAGAGGATTGCACTAACATATGAATACTGGAATTATTGGGGGTCAACCTTGG
>NW_006337301.1:0-387 GCF_000327345.1 Myotis davidii
GAATCTAGGTCCAAAGTCTTCAGGACTCCGTAAAACAAACAATATCAATAGCTCTTATGCTTCCTGTCCATCTTTTATTTGCTAACACATAGCTGCATGACTTTGTAACAATGTCAAACCTACTTTCACTTGGTCATGGTCACTGTAGGCTGTAATCCCAACATCAGGTCCCCCTTGCAAATTGTATGGGGAGGTGGACTTCCTCTGACACCTGTCACTCCACACATCATCAAGATTAATCCAGCTGACCTGGTTGACTAGGCTGACGTTCTCCTTCTCTCTCCCCGCTGTAGATGTTAGGACCTTTGCTAACGATGGTGACTTGTCAGAGAAAAGAGACCAATTCTCTAGTTAAGGGTGGAAGGTAGTAAAGTTTCCCTTCAGACC
>NW_006337302.1:0-387 GCF_000327345.1 Myotis davidii
CTCATAAGGATTATGCAAGTGTTCAGTGCCACACTTTGCATTGCCACCCAATAATAGATCCTTTTTGGATTGGGCTCAGGGTTGGGAATTTACAAGTTTGGCAACTTTTGACAAAAAGAATCAATATGCTGTCTCTTTAAAGAGGAATTAGTGGTTATAAGAACTGACAATCCATTTAGAGATTTGCGTTTCTCAATAGGATGCAATGAGACCATTTTCTTTCCATTTATAAGAATATGTATGTGCTTAAGGGATGACGGATTCAACAGTCGGGTTGTTTGCTGTGATTTGTATGCTCTGGGGATATGGAGAGTCATGAATGTAAGAAAATGGCAAAAATGGAATAAAAGGTTCAGGAGGAGGTTTTGCACGCCCCCCCCCCCCCAC
>NW_006337303.1:0-387 GCF_000327345.1 Myotis davidii
CCTTAGGTTTCAGGCCAATTCTTACACATCCATCAAATCTTTGTCCAGACACCCCTCCTGGGAACCCTTCCCTGATATCCCACATAGACCTCTCCACCTCCTAGCTTCCCTTTGGGCTCTAAGGTGCTGGGTATCTGCCCGGGAAAGATATTTTTTAATAAATTAAACATAGAGAATAAGCATGACAAGAAACAGAGTATGGGTTATTGTAAAATTTGACAGATAAAGAAAATTAGGTATCATAGGACAGAGAACTAAGAAGCACATGCTTGAGTGCAGCAAATAACTGAATTAAAATGTCCAGTTTTAAATTATAACTCAAAAATATTTATTTATTTTTATTTTTTATTGAAGTTATTGGGGTGACTTTGGTTAATAAAATTATAT
>NW_006337304.1:0-387 GCF_000327345.1 Myotis davidii
CAACTGATCAATGTTTCTCTCTCATAGATGTTTTTCTCTCTTTCTCCCTGCCTCTCTCTTTATAATCAATAAAAAATTTTAAAAGGACATAATTCAAACCCATAAAAGAAGGCATTAGTCTTATAAACATATAAGATTCCATCCATAAGGCAAAGATATAAAATATGAGGAATGTCTGTTGGATTCATCAACAAGGAGGTCATTATTAGGTCCTCAATAAAATTGGTTTCCCTGGAGTGTGTTACCACTATGGCCGAGTGCCTCCTTGACAGAACTCAGTCTAGTGGAGAAGTCAAGCAGAGATTCAGAGGAAGGCAACCCTTCGGAGGTCACAGAAACTTCCTGGAAGGGGTGATAACTTGCCAGGACTGACCAGCAGACCCTGAG
>NW_006337305.1:0-387 GCF_000327345.1 Myotis davidii
CTGACACTCTATCCATGGAGCCAAACTGGTTAGAGCACATAATTCTTAATTTAGGTGATTTTCATTTATTACAATGTAATATTTTAAGATATGAGTGGAGTTTAAACTTTGAAGCCCTAAAAACCTTTTTCAATTTTAAATATTTTATATATATATTTAAAAATATTAAGTATTGGCCCTCTTAAAACTATATGCTATTTTAAAAATAATTTGGGTACAAAAAATACATAGTAAATAAAGATAAAATATTTTGAATAGATTATTTTACTGTGACAGAAAACAGGAAAATTAATCTTCTGACTCATTATATGTTTATTTACAATTATTATCAATACCCTAAAATACTTTAAATTTTAGATTGCCCTTTAAAAAAGAAAATAATCTGCT
>NW_006337306.1:0-387 GCF_000327345.1 Myotis davidii
TCATTTGCTCTCTTTTGATGTGGCTCTCACCTGAGCTGGTGGCTTTAACTAGCATCTCTTCAGTTCCTGTGGCATTGAGAGTAACTTTCATGTGCAAATCAGGGCACGTAAAATAGAAATAAAATATGGCCTCAAATCCCCTGAGTTTCTCTCAAGTCCCCATCTGCCTCCCGGCTGCAGCTCTACATTTCCATCTGCTGGACGTTACCAGCAGTATTTCCCACCGGCATCTTACCTTCACCCTATCCAAACCCAAACTAATGAGCTTTCCCCACCAAACCTTTCCCTTGGTCTAATTCCTTTCTTTAAAAATATTTTTTAAATTTTATTTCAGAGAAGAAGGGGAAGGGATAAAGAGATAGAAACATCAACGATGAGGGAGAATCA
>NW_006337307.1:0-387 GCF_000327345.1 Myotis davidii
ACAGCTGGCCACTACTTCACAGCAAGTTGCTAAAAGACAAGGCAAGTTGCTCAGCAAGCTCGGTCACTCAGCATATGGGACTTCTCCAGAGCTATTGTGAGGAATGTCACAGGAAAGGGAGAGCATTCAGTTGTCTGAGACAAAAATCTGAATGTAGGAGAGAGCTGTACTTGTAAAGAAGAGTGTCTCTGAACCCAGCAAGATCTAAATGTATATAGGACTTGGGAAATTGGAAATCCAGAATTTCATGGACTTTTAGAAGCGGGGATGTTTGGGGATTGGCTGAATTTTAGCTTTGGGATTATGGGAGATCATAGCTGTTTGGTTGCTGTCATCTTACACCTCAGGAAGCCAGTGGAGGGGCAACTAGAATAGATGGAAGACAGA
>NW_006337308.1:0-387 GCF_000327345.1 Myotis davidii
CCCCCGCTCACTTATCACCGTGTAATTGAAATAATGCTTATCGACAGAGTCTCACAAACAACTGCTCAATTTTCCTCAAAATTCAATTAAACTTCGTTTATTCTAGGGATCGATCCAATTAAAAGAAGGAAAATTTCAGATGGTCTGAGCAACACCATCCATCTTCAAACACAGTGTCTACCCCAGTGATGTAATAATTCGCCCAATCAATGCTTTAAAAGCATTTAGCAGTCTTGATAATGAACTTTTGTCAAAACAGCCTTGCAGAGCAATAAGTGCCTGCAGATTAATATGGAGTCATAAAGGGCTAATGCCTTGGGAGGGGGGTTGAGTCAGTAAGGAGCCGTGGCCTGGAGCTTCCACACCTTCTCAAAACCAGGCATGGGC
>NW_006337309.1:0-387 GCF_000327345.1 Myotis davidii
ATCTCTCTTAATTTTAGTTATTTTATCTGTAATAATAATAGAATAGTATATACCTCCTAAGACTGTTAGGATTTTAATGTGGTAATGTTAAAAGTGAGAATGGATAAAAATAATGTTGGCTTTGTGTTAGCATAAAGGAACATTGTTTTTAGTCAATAGAGTGCAGAATCTCTGAAGGAAGACAAGGGAAGGTGGGTGGATGGGAGATGATCTACTAAAGACCTTGTATGCATATAAGCATAACGCAGACAATGGGGTGGTGAGGGCCTTGGGTGGGGAGTAGGGTTGGGTTGAAGGAGGTCAGTGCGGGGGGGAGGGGGTATATGTAATACTTTTGACTATAAAGATTTTAAAAACTAGTATCAATGGATTTATTAGACACGTTTT
>NW_006337310.1:0-387 GCF_000327345.1 Myotis davidii
AACCCACAGAAGCCATGGGACAGGACAACGTCACAGAATTTATCCTCCTGGGACTATTTAGTGGTGAGGATGCAAAGGTTGCCTGCTCTGTGCTCTTCTCACTGTGCTATATTACTGTTCTCTCAGGAAACCTGCTCATTCTTGTCACCATCAGGGGCAGCTGCCTCAGTGAAAAGCCCATGTACTTTTTCCTCAGCTACCTGTCCTTCATGGATGTCTGCTTTACCTCCACGGTGGCCCCCAAACTGATCACAGACTTACTGGCCCAGCGGAGGACCATCTCCTACAACAGCTGCATGACCCAGCTGTTTTATTCACACTTTTTTGGTGGCGCTGAGATCTTCATCTTGGTGACCATGGCATATGACCGCTATGTAGCCATCTGCA
>NW_006337311.1:0-387 GCF_000327345.1 Myotis davidii
CCCTATCTGTGCATGAATTTCATGCACCAGACCCCTAGTAGTTACATAAAAGGTAAAGTAACAGACTCAGAGGAAGACTCTAGTTGGCATGCTATGCATCCTTTTTTTCTTAGATCTTCCATAATGTACTACATGAGTATTGCAAACCACAAGCTTCCATGCAACTTGAATTCCTCAACTGAAAATCAGAATACTATTCTTACAACCCAATCTTGGCAAACTAATAGGAGAAATGCAGAATAAGTCATTTTGTATCAAATACAATTGTTCCTGTAAAATGTTAACCTAAATATTGGTATATGTCATAAGAACAATCCATTTCAAAGGAAAACTTAACTTACATTAAACTTCCCTGAAGCTATAATAAGCTTTGAATTCAATGTTAGG
>NW_006337312.1:0-387 GCF_000327345.1 Myotis davidii
TCTCTCTAAAAAACAGTGAAAATGTATTTTTTTTTAAATCACTAGAGTTCTCTATCACCTTTTCTAGTCTTAATTCAAACCAAAGGATAGGAAGCTCTTATGTGATCAAACTAAATCAATCTCTCAGGATGAATCACATTTATAAAACTCTTCCCCTGTATTAGAAGAAGACCATATCATAGTCAGGGAAAAAATAAAATAAAACTAAGTTAAAATAGTACTGGAATGTGGAAATCATATGAGAAAAGAGTAAAAATGTTCGCATTTGTTTTGTGCTATTAAATCCTTTCCTGTGATCAGAGGTCATACAGGGTGGGACAAAAGTAGATTTACAATTGGAGTACGTGAAACATGGAGTTTATTCTTGTGTTATTTATTAATTATTGT
>NW_006337313.1:0-387 GCF_000327345.1 Myotis davidii
AAAATGCCTTTCCCCCGTGGCGGGAGCACCTCCACTAGTCACCTGGGGACCTGGGCCTATCCGGCTCCCATCTCCTGCACCCTCAGCTCACCGGGTTTGTAATTGCCTCTCAGCCCCCAAGTGGTTATTGTGAGTGGGCGGCCGCTGCTGCAGTGGCGAGGAGGGAAATTTCCCCGTGCCTCCTTGTGCCTCCCTGTGCCCCAAAAAAACCCAAGAACCCCTGGGCACAGGGCCTCCTTGGACACCTTTCACCGTGTTCTGTTGGGGATTTGGGGGCGGGGTGGCGCTTAAAAGGCAGCAGCTAGAAAATGAAACTCCAAAAATTAGAAGAATCTGAAGGAATGAATCTGTCAGAGCTGGTAGAGGTAGCCCAGAAAGTTGTTAACA
>NW_006337314.1:0-387 GCF_000327345.1 Myotis davidii
GGGCACTGAGCAGGCCCCGCCTCGCCCTTGGGAAGCAGCGCCTGCGCCCTCTGCCCCCTCTCCCGGCCGTTCCGGGGCCTCCGGGGCCGCGGGAGGAAGGAGGGCATGTCCAGCAGCAGCACCGCCAGCATCTCGCAGGCCCGCAAGGCCGTGGAGCAGCTCAAGATGGAGGCCTGCATGGACCGGGTGAAGGTGAGCAACGCACCCCCCGACCCAGCCCGCACCCGCCAGCAGTTTGCTTCAGCGTCGCCTCTGTGTCCACCACGGTCAGGGGTCAGGGGTCACATGATGCCCGGTGTGAGGAGTCTCCAGGTATATGCTGGGTCCTCAGGGCTCTGTCTAGCTCCATTGTCGTGCCAATAAGCAAGAAATTCAGCATTGAGCCCT
>NW_006337315.1:0-387 GCF_000327345.1 Myotis davidii
TATGTATTATTGATGGACATGAGAGAAAAATAACTGTCAATATACTAAGGGCAGTATGTAAAAAATACATCTGCTACAACCTAAGGAAATCAATATATTACAACACATCATTTTTTTGTTCCACATATTCCACTATATCCTTTATATTAACTTTATTAAGATATTTAAATATCATTTCATAGACTAGGAAGTTAAGACCAAAGAAATTTAACAAAGTTGCATGATATCACTTTTCTATGTGATATCACTTATCTAAAGTCCCTTAAAGCCATAGCTATGTTATATTATCTCACATTACTGAATCACCTCTTTTGTAGAGCATGTTACAGCAAAAATCCGAGATAGATCTCAAAATAAGTAATGATGCAGAAAAAGCTAAAAAAAAAA
>NW_006337316.1:0-387 GCF_000327345.1 Myotis davidii
CATATTTCTCCAGGATAGGATGCCAGCAGCTCCATTCGGGGAACAGCCACTGTGACGGGGAGGGACCTAGCAAAGCAGCACATCCTCAAACCAACAGCAGAGAGACATCCACATGGCAAGCACAGACATACCTGAGTTCCCACTGAAACCTGCTGGGCTTGCAGAAATCTGCAGTCACAACAGGCAAAACACATAGCCGCCACAGTAGAACCATGTCAGAATGCATACACCATATAAGAGTGATGCAGGAAAATGGTCCACAACCAACAGAAACTTTTCGAGAAGCCAGGATCACCTATCTGGAAACCAAAAGCACACACAAGCAATCTTCGGAAATAATGCTGCTTCTCTTTCTTTGACAGGTAGATAAGGAGGCAAACTCCTGGG
>NW_006337317.1:0-387 GCF_000327345.1 Myotis davidii
CCCTCTGCCTGAGTCATGGCACCTGAGTAGTCCCCACACAGAGATGTGGTAAGCGTGGCCAGACGCCATGGGTGGGGGCACAGTGTGGGCCTCTGGGAAGCTGGGTGGGCAGCGTGCTCACTCCCAACCGGCCTCAGCAGACCAGTTCCTGCACTAACCCACGGTCAGCCCAACTGGTCCCTGTGATCCTAGCAGCTGCGGCCTTGCTCACCAGGAAGCCCATTGGGGCTAGCAGCACCTCCACTGCTGTCTGCTGCCAGTGCCTCATCACTGACACCTGCTATGTTCTCGCTGCCCCCTGGTGGTCAGCGCACGTCATAGGGAGAGGTCAAACTCCTGAGTCCAGGGGACAAAATGCATATTAGGCTTTTATTATATAGGATATCT
>NW_006337318.1:0-387 GCF_000327345.1 Myotis davidii
TTAGAGTGTCATCCCAATATGCCAAGGTTGTGGATTCTAAAGGGACAGCTAAGTTAATGGCCCATAGGTACTCAAAAGTCATTGAATCCAAAACCAGGCAGCAATGCTCTAATTTTAAGCATCTATTCCAACAGCAGGTAAATAAATTCTCATTTATCACTGTGAGATAAAAGTAAAGTTATTGAGTAACTGAAAAAGTACTGCTGGTACAGAGTCCAGGTTCATATTTAAAACAGAAGGTCTATACTAAGTAAATATTAACCTCAAAATTTTCCTAGATTTAATAGGCGTTTCACTATATAGTTATCAGTGAAGGGAAATGATAACAAAAACACTATTAACATGAACACAAGGTGTCATATATAGGGTGTCCCAAAATTCACGCAA
>NW_006337319.1:0-387 GCF_000327345.1 Myotis davidii
CATTTTGCTCCACTTTTTCATCTTTTGCAGTCTCAGAAAAGTTTTGTAATATTTTCTCAGATGATTCTTTCTATTCTTTGTTAAATGTATGACACTATTATACGTATATAAATTTGCCCTTGTTAGTAGATACTTTTTTCCTATGATTAAATATTTTTTTCTCATAGTCCTTCCTGGCTTAGGCTGCCAGAGACAAATGAAGCTGCCTCTCATAAGACTGAATTGCCTGAGGGGAAGTATCCAATGTCTTGTTTTGGTTTCACGTCAGCCCAGCTTCTGCAAAGGCTGTTTGTCCCCCAGGCCTGGTGGCAGAGGACTGGGCTGTGGAGCTGAGGTCTGGGGTGAGGACATGGGTGCTCTGCTTCTCGGGGAAGGAAAATGTCCCAC
>NW_006337320.1:0-387 GCF_000327345.1 Myotis davidii
TTTCAGGTACTTAGGAGTCTTTTATTAGGTTTCTTTTTTGTTTCATTGGGGTATTTGCCTGTTCTGACAATCATCACACCTTTGTCTTATTGTACTATAGATATACCAAGTTATATAAAACGTTATGTCCGGTAGCAATCTGATTTGGATAACAGATAATTACTCCTGTGGGACTTAGGATAGAGGTATACCTTGAAGCTATTGCAGGCCTGGCTCCAGACCACTTCAATAAAGTGAATATCACAGTAAAACAACTCACATAAATTTTTGGTTTCCCAATGCATATAAAAGTATGTTCATATTATACTGTAGGCTATTAAATGTGAAATAGCATTATGTCTAAAAAGATATAGCTACCTTAATTAAAAAATACTTTATTGCTAAAAA
>NW_006337321.1:0-387 GCF_000327345.1 Myotis davidii
TCAACAGATAGATCCTGGCTCAGGATTTAAAATAAACAAAGATAAATGTAAAATAAGTTAGGCAATGGCACTCAAGAACCATCAATTTTGCACATGGAAACTATTCAGCAAATACTAATTTCTCCCCTGCTTTTAAAATATTAATTGGGTTTTAAATGCCACAAATTCGTGGAATTTCTAGATGTCCTACTTGTTTAAGAATTTTTTTTTCCAAAATAAATTAAAAACAGTTCAATTCCCTTTTATAAATCAGTGGGTAGTTCAGTAATAGCTTACTTAATGTTTCCATCTAGAAAAAAAAATACAAACTTATTCCATTTTTTCTTCTTGGATAGAAGATTTGCCTCTGATACAGTCCAGATCTTTGATACCAAAATATCTATTTAT
>NW_006337322.1:0-387 GCF_000327345.1 Myotis davidii
AAAAAAAAAAGAAGCTTAAAGTGCTGATCAGCTGAATAGTAAGAATGCCCTTGATGTGCAACATTCAAGTATTTTTCTCTCTGTGGATCCTATTAGAATCGATGTGCTCAAAATGGGGTGTTTTAAGATAAAGGTAGTTGAAAGTCACCAGAAAACACCTTAATGATCACCTATTTACCGGCTATAATGGAAAACCCAAAAAACACAAGATTCTATCATTAGGTTCTCTACCATTTCCCTAAGGTTCCCTCTGTTATTTGAAGGTAGGCTCCCATCTCTCTGTCCATGAAACATTTCATTAGTAGAAAACCTCAAATAATCTTTGCTCCCTCTCTTTTCCCCTCCTAAAAATATGTTTAATGAAACTATTTTATTCTTTAAAAAAAA
>NW_006337323.1:0-387 GCF_000327345.1 Myotis davidii
AGGGAAACAGAGGATGGAAGAACATTCTAGGTGTGAAGGACAGTATGTGCAAAGGCCCTGGGGCAGGAGGGAGCCAAAGTGGCTGGAGCTCACGGAACAAAAGTGAGCTGGGCCACAGATAGAGCATGTCCCCCCGGGACGTCCTCCCTGACCACCACTGCCCTGTCTGGGCTCCACTGGCCTTTGCATCTCAGTGTCCGTGGCATCCATGCACCCACTGCAACTGGGGGTGGGACCTGCTCTGCCTAATAATCACCCGCTTCTCAGGGCAGGGGGTCCCTGCAGGCCTGTGACTCAGAGGGACGCACTCCCAGATCACAGCAGTGCCTCGCGGGGACCCTCGTTCCAGAAAACCCAGAGAAGACAGCCCTGGTATCTAGAACAGGT
>NW_006337324.1:0-387 GCF_000327345.1 Myotis davidii
CCTCCTGCTTGACAAAGAAACAGTACATCAGCACCACAAAATTATATAGTGAGAACAAGTGGTGCAGCATTGAAGGACCAAGATTCTGCAAAATATCTCATAATTGTGTGTCAGTGATATTATCTTAAAAATAAAACGCAGAAAGTTGATGTCTTGTGATGCTCGCCACTAGGCTATCATTGGTTTGAGGTTGAACTAGCTATATTTTTCAGTTATCTCAAGCTAAGTATACTTTTAGACATTTCTCCTGGAACTTCATGTACAGTCAGAATATGACACACATACTTTCTTAATCTTTGAGTAGAAGCTATCTGACAACGAAAGGAATTAAAACATTTAGTTAAAGCTTATACCTATAGCCCTAGCCAGTTTGACTCAGTAGATAGA
>NW_006337325.1:0-387 GCF_000327345.1 Myotis davidii
GTTTTGTAAGAAACTGCCAAACTATCTTCCAAACTGTTTCTACCATTTTACATTCCCAGCAAGATAGGAAGTCTGTTACTCCACATCCTCACCATTATTTGGTGTTGTCACTAGATTTTGACCATCCTAACAGGGTTGTGGTAGTATCTCATTGTTGTTTTAATTTACATTTTCTTGATGACATGATATATAGTGTTTTAATATGCATTTACTTGATGACATGATATATAGCATCTTTTCATATGCTTGTTTGCCATTTGTATATCTTCTTTGGTTGGTGAGGTGTCTTTTAAAGTATTTGGCCCATGTTTTAATAGGGTTGTTTTCTTATTGTTGAGTGTTTGCTTTTTAATATGTTTTAATTGATTTCAGGGAGGAAGGGAGAGG
>NW_006337326.1:0-387 GCF_000327345.1 Myotis davidii
TGCTGTTGCAAATGGTAAGAGTTCTTTCTTAAATATCGAACAGTATAGGTCCTGGCAATCACCACCCTGGGTGGTTATCAGACCCATCGAGAAACATTTCTATGTAAAGCCACCTTGATCTACATGTCCTGTCCGCAATAGGGGGTGGGCACCCAACTTTCCTGGAAAGGCTTCTGTGAGACTGTGTATCCAACCTGCCGCCCATCATTTCAGAGGACAACGTGTGAAGGGCAACCAGTAGAAGTTATAAAAATGACAGAAGTCTGCTTCCAGCTCCACTGGCGCAATTCCTTTCGGAAGCAGAATTTTATCCAGTGAATAAGCTGAGTTGCGTTAACAGGAGTATGTGTTATAGTGACCCGAGGGCAAATTTAATGTGAATGCTTT
>NW_006337327.1:0-387 GCF_000327345.1 Myotis davidii
ATGTGATACTAACTTCTCATCCAAGTTATTTGAGTCCATGTCTCTGTGTACTCTCCTACGTTGCTAACCTCTCGCTCACCACCTACATCCAAGAGATCATCAGTTGCCACCAATTTTACCCCTTGACCATTTCTGAATCCATATCTTTTCTATCATGGCTCCCACTGATCTTTTCATCCTTCATTTTAACTCTTCTCCCTGCCTCCCAGGCAATCTTCCCTCGAATCCATTCTCCTCACTACTTCCAAAATTATCTAATCTCAAATTCCTTCATTAGTTGCTCACTAAATGCAGAACAAGATCTTTTTGTACAGAAAAATTATCTGCCTTTGACCTGCTTCCTCCCCTCCTTCCTAGCTCCTGTTCCCCCATTTTGATCTCATAATT
>NW_006337328.1:0-387 GCF_000327345.1 Myotis davidii
TAACTTCCTTATTTAAAGCAATATATTTAATTATATGCCTATTTTATCCCTTTTAAATGTGGATTTTATTTACTGAAAATGTTCTTTCTGACCTTCTACTTTGACCTATCTTTTATTTCCTTAAACAATTTTTCCTTCAGTATCTGTTTTTGGAGCAGATTTTACTTACTGACTAATGAATATGTTGTGGTCCAGAAATTCACTTTAAAGTCAACTGTGGGAAGTTCTAAATGTATTTCTTTTATAGAAACATTGTTATTTCTGGTTATGGGATATGAGATATGATTTTTAATAGTTATGAGTCTTAATTTTCTCACCTATAAATGAGGTATAATGATAATCTCTATTTCTTTTCTTTTTAACATATTTTTATTTATTTCAGAGAGG
>NW_006337329.1:0-387 GCF_000327345.1 Myotis davidii
ATTTTAGTTGTAATTTCAGTTTGATCCTGGGAGGAGATGGTATAATATCTATCTTCTCTGCTTCCATCTTGGATACCCTTGAAAAAATAGTCTTGAAGTTTCATTTACCAGATTAGAAAAAGAAAAGACACAAAGTCACCAAAGATAGACTAACACCTTTTGGTGGAGATTATAAAGGTGATGTTGAGGTCAAATTTATGCAGGTGAACCTTTTTGCAAATCACAGGACCTTATGAATGTGCATGATTATGGTCTATATCATTGTAAAAAAAAGGGAATAAAGCCCAGGCTGGATAGTTCAGTTGGTTAGAGTGTTGTCCCAATATGACAAGTTTGTGGATTCAATTTCCAGTTAGAGTACATATAAGAATCAACCAATGAATGCAT
>NW_006337330.1:0-387 GCF_000327345.1 Myotis davidii
CTTGCGTGAATTTTGGGACACCCTTTACTTCTGTGAAGGTAGAAAACAACAACAAAACCTGGCTCTAATGAAGCTTTTGGATGAATGGTTCTCAGATTTATTGGATATTTATTTAATGATGTGAGGAGCTTTTAAAAAACCACATATTCAGTACCAGTTATTAAATGATAGTAAGGAGTTATTGTTGATATTGTGAGATGAAGTGGCATAATGGTGAATATGTTTTTTAAAATGTCCTCATCATTTAGAGATGTATACTAAACTATAGGGTAAAATGATATGAGATTGGTTTTGCTTTAAAATATTCTGGAATTGAGGTGAGGGAACCAAGATGGTGGCATAGGTAAAGCTGGTACCGCCTCCCACAACCACATCAAAATTACATCT
>NW_006337331.1:0-387 GCF_000327345.1 Myotis davidii
GCTTTTGTAAACCCCCTCCCCAGATTTCCCTGGGAAGGAAACAGGCTCTATTTCAATCTTGCATTTGACTTTCTCTTCTATAATATAGATACAGCCCGAGTGATTCACTAGGCATTTTTCTCCTCTTATTTCCAGGGCTGTCTGACAGGTGAAGGAGAGAGAGCCTGTCAAAGCATAACATTTGAGAGGTCAGATTGAGACCGAGCAGAATTCATTCTTCTGACAAAGATAGAACAAGGCAAAATGGATTTTTATTTGTCCCTGGCAGATATCTCTATAATGCAACATATTAGACCTCTTTTAAAAGAGGCGTGGAAAAAGGAGTCAGAGATGTGGGTAGGAATGCCATTCTCTGTGAATAGCCACTGATTATGAAATTTCTAAAAA
>NW_006337332.1:0-387 GCF_000327345.1 Myotis davidii
TCAACCCTTGAACAACGCAGCGGTGAGGGAACACCAAGTGCCGCCAACATGCAGTTGAAAACCTACGTAGAGCTACAGTCACCCCTAGGTGTCCACAGAGAATCGGTTCCAGGACTCCCCACAGATACCAAAACCCAAAGATGCTCAAGTCCCTGATATAAAACGCAGAGATCAATGCTGAGTCAGCCCTCCACATTCTTGGATCCCCAACAGCAGACCGAAAATACTGTCTTTGATGTGCAGTTGGAGAACCCATAAATGGAAAACCCGCAGATATGGAGGGCTGACTGCTCTCTGAAAAGAATCTACATATAAGTGGACCTGCAGTTTACACCAGGGGTTCAAGGGTCAGCGGTACTCCTGTCCTAACAAGTTGTCCTGGTCCCT
>NW_006337333.1:0-387 GCF_000327345.1 Myotis davidii
CCATTTCTATATTGCCATTCCTGGAGAGTCAAGTGGAAGCCAGTCTCCTCTATATAAACATGAGCAAAAGGGACTGTATTTCCTTCTTCAATATATTACATGAGCAAATTGATATTAAATAACACATTGAAGAAAATAATATATCATAAGGAACATAAATTCTGGGAATACAAGAGTGGCTCAATGTGAAGAAATCTATTACTATAGTCCATCCTATGAACAGAGATAAGGGAAAATCTCATAGATGAAGAAATGTGTTAGATGATTTTCAACTTTTAACACAAATTCATATTAAAACACTCAATAAATTAAGAATATATCAACACAATTATGTAGTTTGCATTGAGGAAAATATGTACAGATATCTAACAGAAGAAAAAAAGCAAC
>NW_006337334.1:0-387 GCF_000327345.1 Myotis davidii
CCCCAGCATCAAATATGACTCAAGGAATTACCCAGAAGTTCTGAAGCTAAACTGCCCTCAAGAAATTCCAGGTGACCTCAGACTTGAGAGAGCTATAGCATCTAAAGGAACTTCACTCCACACTTCACAGATGTACTTAAATATCATTCCAACCTTGAGGACTTGGTCTCTGCCAGATAACAAATGTCCCCTGACTTAGACCTACCAGTGCTTGTTCTAGAATGGAAGGTAGGTTCCAGTTTAGGCCCTTGAGGCAATATTTACTCTCTAGGTTTTGCCACTTTTATGCCCCATAACCCTCTGAGGTTGGTCCCACCTCCTGGACTGCTTTCCCCTACATACCTGCCTTTGCAATGAATTTTTAACTCTTCAACTAATTCACCAACT
>NW_006337335.1:0-387 GCF_000327345.1 Myotis davidii
TTTTTTTGTTTATATTCTATTAATATGATGCATTTCAGAAACATATTTTAAAATTAAACCAGTCTTCCATTTTTAAATAAATAGTACCAGGTCATATGCTATACTATATTTTACACTTTGCTGGATTCTATAATTATAATTACAGGTGTGCTAAATGTATTCACTGTTTAAAGAAATATATTTTTAAAAAATTTCCCCTGAATTTGATTATCTCAACCAGTAATAATTCTTTAGAAAAAACCTACAAATTATCTTGGCCTGAACTCTATCCTTGTACTGCCTGATTTTCCATTAATAGGCTCATCATTCCAATGGAGTCAACATTCCATAAATTTTACAAGCATAATTCTTAGTCCATAGATATTTCTTCTTTTATCTATCTATCTA
>NW_006337336.1:0-387 GCF_000327345.1 Myotis davidii
TTATGCAGTGGAAGTAGCTAGTTATAAAAGACCATATACTATATGATCTCACTGATACGAAAGGTCCAGAATGCGACATTCCATGGAGACAGAAAGTAGATTAGCAGGGGCCTGAGGCTGGGTGACTGGGGGAGGGCTGGGGAGGGACTGCCAGTAGGTACAGGATTTCCTTTTGGGGGAAAAAATGTCCTAAAACTAGGTTGTGGTGATGGTTGCACATTTCTGTGAATTTACCAAAAAACTTGAAATTATACACATGAAACAGGTGAGCTTTATCATTTGTGAATTCTAGCTCAATAAAGGTGTTAGCTAACAAATAAAAACCCCACCCAAAGGAACAGGACGTTAAGCTTTCCCACTTCTGATGCCCAGCTGAGGACCTACCAC
>NW_006337337.1:0-387 GCF_000327345.1 Myotis davidii
CCCAGAAGTGGAATTGCTGGATCATGTGGTAATAATGTTTTTAAATTTTCGAGGATTTTAAAATGATTTTTAGGTGTACAGTTCCGTGGCATTGATTTCATTCACAATGTTGTGCAACCATCACTATCTATTTCCAGATCTTTTTCATCACTCCATGTAACCATAAACAATAACTCTATATTCCTCCTCCTTTGCCCCTGGTGACCTCTATTCTACTTTCCATCTTTATGAATTTGCCTATTCTAGATAGGTCCCTGTAAGTGGAGTCATAAATACATGTTTATACTTTTGTTTCTGGTTTTTATCACTTACCATGAGGTTTTCAGTGTTCATTCCTGTGGTAGCATGTATCAGAATTTCATTCTTTTTTATGGCTGAGTTATATTC
>NW_006337338.1:0-387 GCF_000327345.1 Myotis davidii
AGGAGAATGTCATATTAGTCATGTGAGTGGAAAGGCTTCTCTTTACAGAAACTCTGAGTTGGTATTTAGGCACCAATCACTTCTTTGGTCTTTGTCTTTGTGAAGAAGGCTTAAGAATGGAGAGTGGCAAGCTATCTCTCCATCACACACAATAAATAATATAAATTCAAGGAAGTATAAAGAGTTTTAGGCAATCTGTGAGGGAATATTGTTCGATTTCATGCATACTTTTGGAACACCTGCCTCAGGAAAGTCAGAGAGACAAACGGCTTACTGAAGTGGCCAGAAGGGGTCAGCTACAATTCTATGGCGGTCTTTCGGAGACCTCCCAGCTCCAATGTCTTCACTATCTCTGTGATCCAACCAAACACAGAAAGCGGCTATGGT
>NW_006337339.1:0-387 GCF_000327345.1 Myotis davidii
CAGTTGTCTTTGCAACAAGCCTGCTGTTGGCGATTATTTTACATTTTACAGAGCTAAGTTTTACAGATCAAGTTGCCCAGAGCTATCCCCGCAGGAAGGCCCAGGCTGGGATTCAAACTGATGCTGCAGCTCCCTCAAACTCCCCTCGGCCTCTACCAGATCAGCCCTCACATCCAGCTCTGTCTAGAAGGCATTCTTTCTTCCCTACTTTCTCTCTTCCTTGTGCCTCCACATAAGCACTTCTCCCCCGTGTAAGATTGTCTGCGATGTCAGGCAGCCCAACAGAACAACCCGACTCTGCAAGGTGTCTGGGTGAGCGCAGCATCGTGAGGTCGGGGATGGTGTCTGTCCTGTTCACTGCTGATGCCCCATGTCTAGGGCAGTGCC
>NW_006337340.1:0-387 GCF_000327345.1 Myotis davidii
ATTAACAACAACAAAAAAGACATAGGTAGATGACTGGCTTAAAAAAAACATGATCCATCCATATGCTGTTTCCAAGAGACACTTCAAATTGAAATATACACCCAGACTGAAAGTGCAGAGATTTTTTAAAAAAAGATATTTCATGCAAGTAGAAATGAATGAAAGCTGGAGTAGCAATACTCACATGAGACAAAATGGACTTTAAAACAAATACGTGAAAAAAGACAAAGACATTGCATAAGTACAAAGGGGTCAGTCCCAAGAGAGGATATAACAATCACAAATATCTACTCACCCGACAAAGAAGAACCTAAACATATAAAGCAACTATTAATGGACATAAAGGGAGAAATCCACAATAATCTATACTAATAAAAGGGTAATATG
>NW_006337341.1:0-387 GCF_000327345.1 Myotis davidii
GTTTCTCACTTCAGGAGGATCAGCATTTTAGTGGGAACAGAAAACATTGTTAACAAATAAGGAAGATCATTTCCGAAAGTGAGAAGGTGCTATTGAAACAAATAAAGCCGTGTTGTTGATAGAGAAAGGGAAGGGGAGCTGCTTTCAGGCCTATTATTCAGGTTCGTAATGATGGGGTGATATTTGAGTGAAGGGGAGGCAGCCTTCCCCAGATCTGGGAAACAGCCTTCCCCATGGAGCAAACACAGGTGTGCAGAAGGGAAAGGCTGGGACACTGAGGCTATAGAAAGAAGGCCAGGGCGACTGGAGAAAAGTTGCCCGCGAGGAAGTGTGGCTCTGATAAGGTTGGCAGGACAGATAGAAACCAGATCTCATGGAATCTTATAA
>NW_006337342.1:0-387 GCF_000327345.1 Myotis davidii
GATATTGGAGAGCTGGTTTTGGCCCGATCCCTGGAGGCCAGGCAGAGGGGCCCCACCAGTGCATGAATCTGTGTGCCAGGCCTCTAGTAGTTAATTATACTATATTGAATACTTGAGATTCCCTAAGAGAGTAGATCTGAGTGTTTCCAGCCCAAAACAAAGTAACTCTGTGAGGTAATGGAAGTGTTAATTAGCTTGATGGTGGTAATCATTTCACAACATATACATATAGCAAGTCATCACATTGTACACCTTAAATACATACAGTTATAAATGTCTAATTATACCTCCAGAAAGTTGAGGGTGGGAGGAGGGGAATTGTTGATGAATTCAATAATAGGAGACCTATCTGGCAGGTATCGCTGAGTGGTTGAGCGTTGACCTATG
>NW_006337343.1:0-387 GCF_000327345.1 Myotis davidii
AAAATGTCTGTGTGCTATTAGCCTTTATTTTATGTGTGTTGCCATTCATGAGGTCCCCTTTTGGTTTTCTGGGATCGAAAGGCTTATTTTATACATAATTCACGTGTATTGTCATTTGGTTTTTCCTATATCCTTAAACTTTATTGTTAATTTTTTTGTACTGTTGGGGAAGTCTGTATGGTTTCTTTAGTAGATCTTGAAACCTATTTTTGAAAAACAAAACTTGGGCTTGATAATCATTAGGGCATTTGTATACAGATGCAACTGCCTTTTCCACCAAAGAATTGTCAGCCTGTTGCCTGCTTTCTCTGATGCACCTATAGGCTTTCCCCAATAGGTTTTTGAGAGCTTGAGTTAATATTGAATTTAATCAGACTTTCTGATTAA
>NW_006337344.1:0-387 GCF_000327345.1 Myotis davidii
CTTGTGCACTGTTAGTGGGAATGTAAAGTGGTTTAAAGTACTGACCTTATATTTTGTTCACCATCAAAGCACCCGGTTTAAAGTACTGAGTTCTAAATAGCTATCTGATAAACAAATAAATATGAGTAAACCAACTCATTATTTTTGTCTGAGAGTCATGTGATGACAAAGCACTACTTGTATTTGAGGAATCAGACTTTAAGTAGATATGTTTGCTTCTTCATTACTTTATTAAGGAAGAATTACGTGTACACAAATTCATTCATCTATTGTCTCATTCAAAAAGTGTTTTCTGGGCATTTTCTAAAGCCACAGCACTATTCTGGGTGTAATGGGATTGAAGAAGCCATAAACATAATCTCTTCCCTCCACATGTTTGCAATCTAG
>NW_006337345.1:0-387 GCF_000327345.1 Myotis davidii
ACTGTTTTGATCGCTGTTGCTAATTGTTGTGGGTATATATCAATTAGATCAACTTTGGTATTATCAAATAATCAATAACATGTTTCTATGTATGTTTGTTTTATCAAGTGCTGAAAGAGGTATGTAAAAATGTCCCAGCTCTGGCAATGTGGCTCAGTTGGCTGAGCATTGTCCCAGGCACTGAAAGGTCAAAGATGTGATTCCAGGTTGGGGCACATGCCCAGGTTTCGGTCTCCATCCCCAGTTGGGATACATGTGGGAGGCAACCAATCAATCTAACTATATTAAGGGACATGCATATTATAATAAAATATATAAATACATATATGTACATAGATTTATCCTAATATATATGTCCTATATGAAATTTTGAATTTAATCATTTTA
>NW_006337346.1:0-387 GCF_000327345.1 Myotis davidii
AAAAAATCATATTATTACTAATATACTTATCTATAAAGATTATTGCCCATACATTATATCATTATTTGCTCAGAAAATAAGCAAAATAGGAATTATTCCAATTTTACCACTCAACGACAGAACAGAAACCTGTGCTTTTGTACCACGCATCTCACTAAAGGGAAGGTGATTAAATAGTGATGAGTCCTGGTCCCTGCAAATAAGGGACCCAAGTTTCATTCAAAGTCTACGCAGAGAGAATCTTTCTCCACTGCCCAGCACCTCTGTAGCTTAGCAGAAGTTCTCACAGCAGGAAAACACTGATCACTATGGAGAGTCCAGACAAGTCCACTAGCTCAGAGGAGCGTAGAGGCCTTGTCTAGCCCAGTGGTCGGCAAACTCATTAGT
>NW_006337347.1:0-387 GCF_000327345.1 Myotis davidii
AGCATTTGTTGAGGATTTTATTCTCAGGAAATGTGAGGAATAAAAAATAGACATTTTTAAAGACACAAGGCCTACTACCCCATATTTTAGAAATACAGAATGACTATAAGGTTTGCGTGCTACTATCTTAAATTCTTTTTTAAAGCTTCACATCATAAATGAGGTAAATGAATGCAGGGTTAGCATTATCCGTGTACTTGTCATAACGTCAAGATGAGTTTAGCATGGAGGAGCCTACATCTGATCCTACAATTAATCTGTTCATTTTATTCCTAAAGGGAGTAGACCTGCTCATTTTTTAATATAACTTAGTACATCCTAAAGCAATTTCCCTGTCTGTCTTCCTTTGTTTGCTCCTGTGGGACTCTCTGCTGTTGTTGTTTTTTT
>NW_006337348.1:0-387 GCF_000327345.1 Myotis davidii
ATAGGAATCAACCTCTCAGCCAATATTACCAAAGAATAACATACAACCAGCTGAGTCCACATGACAATATCTTATGTTAGGAGACTAAAAAATAAGTACATTTTACATATATAATTTCCCCCGATTTATTAACTTTACACAAATTTATGATCCAGGTCACTGAGGACTTGAATTCATGCCTGTCTAACATTGAAGACACTGTTCCAAATTAAAACGTAAACTGGTGCCCTGCCAAGTGTCTGAGTTATCCCATGCACCAGAAGGTTACCAGTTCGATTCTCAGTCAGGGCACATAGCCAGGTTGCAGGTACAATCCCAAGTTGGGAGGCAAACAATCGATATTTCTCTCTCTTTCCTTAAAAATGGATTAAAAACATATTTTAAAAA
>NW_006337349.1:0-387 GCF_000327345.1 Myotis davidii
TCCCCCAGGAACATCCTAAGAGCTGCTCAGGCTCATCTGGGTCAGCTTCCAGCTCTTGGGACCAGCGAAAGTGCAAGTGCCATCCAAGGCGAACGCTATTTGGTGTATGGTTTTCACATAAGTAAATTTTAATGAGAGGTTTTAGGCCACCCACACCTCACCTCCTCTATGTCCCAGAAAAAGAAAATATTCAACTTGCAAAACAAACCGGCAAACAAATAACATATTACCTAACATCTTCCCTCCAAAAACAATAAGCTAGGCATCTTTTTTCCTATTTGTGGGTAAATCAAGTAAGGCCCACAGATGATGTTCAAAGTCATATCAAGGTCTGTCTGAATCCAAGCCTGGGGGTCTTTCCACCATATAGCAAGTCTTCTCTGACAA
>NW_006337350.1:0-387 GCF_000327345.1 Myotis davidii
ATGAGATGAAAAAGGTTGAAAATCACTGGTCTGTATCAGGCTGAATGAAATCTTCTCACAGCTCCCAGATACCCTTCATAGAGGATCCAGCTAGAAAACATAAGCTACCATATAAAGCATGGTTTAGGTGTTTAATCCTCAGCAGAAAAGATCACAAGCTTGGGCGTGGACTTCCAAGAGAGCAAGAGTTGTGTGCATTCTTTTTTAATTGCCACGAAAGAGCAATGCTGCAAACCATTGATGCCATAACTGAAAGCAGTGTGTTCCATTTTGAAAGGCCTAAACAGATCCCTCCGTGTATGCTAACCATCCTGTGATACCAAATGATTTTAAGTTCTACACCCGTTAATCAAAATAAAATTCACTGCACTTTTTGTTACTAGCACA
>NW_006337351.1:0-387 GCF_000327345.1 Myotis davidii
CTTCTCTCCCTTCAAGACCTCCCAGTCAGCTGTTTCAAAGGTTCTTTTGCACTTCCTTAACTTCCTTCTGTGCCTACTATCCAATTCCTCATTCTCGGCAACCATTCTTCTTTTATGTCTATTGAATATTGCTAAAGAAATTCACAGAAGACAGAAGTTAATACTATTTAACCTTAACTGAGTCAGTCATCTCAGTTGCCTGACTTTACCTGGATCCTCTCAGTTTCCTGACAATTCCTTTATTTACCCCTGTTCTTTTCTATCTGTGAAGAAGACTGATAGCAAAAAATTGATTCATTTGAAATATGGTATTGGAAGAGAGGTCTACAAATACCGTGGATCATTAGACAAGCTGGTCCCAGAGCAAATTAAGCCTGAAACATTGCT
>NW_006337352.1:0-387 GCF_000327345.1 Myotis davidii
AGGAAATTCTGACACATGCTACAACATAGATGAGCCTTAAAGACTTTCTGTTACTTGAAATAAGACAGTCACAAAAAGACAAATGCTGTAGGACTCCACTTATGTGAGGTAACTCTAGTAGTCAAATTCATTAAAAACAGAAAGTAGAATGGTGGTTGCCAGGGGTGGGGGGAATGGAGAATGGAATTGTTTAATGGGTATAGAGTTTCAGTTTTGAAAGATTAAATCATTCTCAAGATCGGTTGCATAACAATGTGAATGTATTTAACACTACTGAATTGAACAATTAAAAATGGTTACAATGGTAAATTTTATGTTATGCTTATTTTACTAAACTTAAAAAAATTGTAATTGAAAATAAACACAGCCGAAACCGGTTTGGCTCAG
>NW_006337353.1:0-387 GCF_000327345.1 Myotis davidii
ACACACACACACACACACAAGTCTGACAGTCCTAAAGGGAGGAGCTGCTAAGTGGGTTCTTTGTTATTGAATGGATTCCTGATATGCATGTGGAGGCCAGCACTCCTCTCCAACCCTGCCAACAATACACTTTGATCATGAGAGAAAGAAACCTTTCTTGTGTCAGGCACCAAAAGAAGATTCTGATTCAGTTAGTTTGGGGTGGAGTCTGAGATTCTGCATTTCTCATAAGTCCCTAGTTGATACCATTGAGCTGGTGCACAGACTACACTGAGTAGCAAGGCTCTAGATAATGGGGCTACAGATGAAGTCTCTGGAAACAACTCCAGAACTTGGTATTCCATCAGATACAAGTAGTTACTCCAACCCAGTCCATTATTCTGCACT
>NW_006337354.1:0-387 GCF_000327345.1 Myotis davidii
ATTTTGCTGTAGCATGTGGTTTGTTTCTTCTGAAAAGCCATGATAAAATATTTATGACTTTTAATATTTATATATCAGTACATAGGTTGAAAAATGAGACTAGTGGCCACCTGTAAGATTGATAATTTTCCATTATTAAAATTCTTAGTTCCAATCAATAGTATGCCTGTATGTTATCTCCCTATTGACTTAGCTTTTTTGTTTGTTTTATATTATCAGTATTCTTAAAATAATCTCCAGTAGAGTTGACTTTTAATTTTTCTATCATTTAGCATCTAAAATGAGGAGAAAGGTCATAATATATTTTACTCTCTTAAAAGTATGAAGTCATATCTGTCACAAGATAAAATGTGTAATTATTCATAAGGTTTGTGGTGCTAAAAAAAA
>NW_006337355.1:0-387 GCF_000327345.1 Myotis davidii
ACAAAAAAATTGTTGGGGAAGGGGTTAAGACAAAGATTTTAGCTACAGACAAAAAAGGGCATTAAATAATTATAAAAGGATTGACCCAACAAGAAGATATAACATATATATAAACATCCACATGCACACAACAAAAGTAGGAGCATCTAAATACATAAAGCAAATATAAACAGACATAACAGATTGATACTAATACAATACTAGCAGGGGACTTTAACACCCACTTACATCAATGGACACAAAATCAACCTAAAGTAGTATGGTGTTTACCAGGACTGGAGCGGATAGGAGAGTGGGGAGTTATCAATTATTAGGTATACCGTTTCAATTGGGGAAAATGAAGACTTTCTGGAGATGGATGGTGGTGATTGTTGCAAAACAATGTGA
>NW_006337356.1:0-387 GCF_000327345.1 Myotis davidii
AATGATATATCTAATAAGGGGTTAATTTCCAAACTACATAAAGAATTGTGTTGCTGAAGTGTCTTAAGTGGACTCCTGAGCCTTTCCAGAACTATATTTTGTTGGTAATTCACTGTGGGATTGTGTAATTAACTGTTTTTCCAGAAATATTATATACTTATAAAAAAGTACAAAAACCAAAAGTATACATCTAAATCAATTCTAACAAAGTGCACATACCCAGGAAACCAGAAAAAATGTCAATAAATGGAAAATAACAAGCTTCCAAAAGTTCTCTTACAGCTGCTTTTTCTTAGTACATTACTAGCCAGGAATAACATCTGTAACAGCTTCTAACACAACAGATTAATATTGCTTGTTTTATGTATGTATGTATGTATGTATGTA
>NW_006337357.1:0-387 GCF_000327345.1 Myotis davidii
TAATTACCATATTATCCTTTTATTAGTATAGATACTTTTCTAAAGGTATCTCTTCTTTATATATACTTTTATAAAAGTATGTGTACTTTTATAAGAGTATATATATTGCTGCTCTAATTGGTTGCTTCCTGCTATATTCTCTTCTAAGTCCAAGATTCTATTCTATGCTTCATCTTCTCTGCTATGATTCTTTCTTGTGTATTCTTCATTTCAGGTATGATTTCTTCATTTCTGAGTGGATATTTTATATGAATTTTTTATCCTTTTTCATACATACTGTCTCATTGTTGAAATTGTCACTATGTTCCTTGAGCATCTTTGTACCCATGTTTTTGAACTCTCTATCTGGTGCTTATCTTGCCTCTATTTCATTTATTTGTTTTTTTT
>NW_006337358.1:0-387 GCF_000327345.1 Myotis davidii
GAGTTACTGTGAAACAGAGCCTAGGAGGTTGTGGTAGGTGCCAGGGTAAAGCAACAGTTTATTTCAGACATTTGCAATGGCTGATTCGAGACGGGTGAGAGGGATAACAGTTCCTAAGAAGAGTGTAATGTCAACCGGAGGTGACTGTGTATTGTGGTTTACGCAGAAACGGGTGAGGAAATCTACCTTTTGTGGAAAGACAACGGACCCTTTTTAATTTGAGTTGATGGCAGGGTGCAAGGGGGAACTATCCCGGGTGCGATTGAAATGGGAATCTGGAGCTGCCAGAAGATCTCTGGGACAGAGACAGGTTTAATAATGAGGTCTCACATGTGTTGGGCTTACCTTGTGCCAAACACTATGCTTAGCATTTGCCATGCTTTTTTT
>NW_006337359.1:0-387 GCF_000327345.1 Myotis davidii
CGACCCACAGGTTGAGAACCGCTGCTCTATGTTTTCATTGCCTTTTATGTGAAATAGCAACTTGGGTTAAATCAGTGATTTTCATACTTTAAAAAATTTTTTAAACTAGAGCTGAAATTTTTTGCATGAATCTGTACTATATAAAGCAGAGACAAATAGAGCAGCCTCACTAAAGGGGGATGGAGACTCTGAAGCTATGCAATCCTACAGGTGTCCCCAGGGGAAACTCTGATTCCTATGGGACACAGTTTGAGAATGACCAGTTATGAGAAAAATCCGTCTAATTATAAATCCTTTCCATTTGAAGTTGATGTTGCATTGTCTTTTAGTACATAAGTTTCTAACCTTGCTGATAAAGAGAAAAATATAAATAAAATTGCAGATGTG
>NW_006337360.1:0-387 GCF_000327345.1 Myotis davidii
TCATCAGCTTCCCTGAATGACCAAACCAGGAAGTTGACATCAGTACAATACTATTAACTAAAGTACAGCCCTTACTCAACTTTACCAGTTAGTACATGTATGCATTTCACTCAGGGCATTTTTAAAAAACATAGATCTTCTCCCACCTCAGATTCTGATGCAGTTGGTCTGGGAAGGAGCCTGAGCATGATTATTTTACAAAAATTTTCCCAGGTGACTTCGCAGCCAGGGTTGGGGATCACTGGGTGAGAGAGAGTCACATATGTACAATCATGTGAGCTAGCAAAATTCCCAACTAAAGGAATGGAATTAGGATATGTTATTTATTTTCTTTCAAAAACAATCAGACAGATATTTTACAATGTGTGCAGTGACATTTGTCTTATG
>NW_006337361.1:0-387 GCF_000327345.1 Myotis davidii
AAAAGGAAGTTATAGTTTTCAATCAAGGAAAATGAAGGTCTGCTATTATCAGCTAAGAATCCTCATAAATAATGTTTAACAAGACATATCTGCTTTTGGTTTCCAAATCCACAGAAAGAAATAAGATATTTAGAATAAGGCTAAGGGGCAACATTATGTCATTTAACCTTCTTAACAACCTTGTGAGATGCCATTTCTTACAAGTTTACAGATGAGGCAACAGAGATTAAATAGCTTCCCTGGGCCACAGAGCTAGAAATTAGCAAAGCCAGGAACTGCAATAATAACTTGCACTGTCACCACTGTGCTTGCTATTCATAGAATCCAGATGGAGAGATCCGTAGATAGACAGAGATGCAGATATATGTGTATACACACACACACACA
>NW_006337362.1:0-387 GCF_000327345.1 Myotis davidii
TCAGGTCTGTCATGGCACCGGTGGGGTGTCAGTTAGCATGCTGATGTATTATAATCAGCATAAAATGAGGTTCAGGGTCTCCTGGAAGTCAGATTCAGCAACATCTTGGTTCAGCTGGCTCAGGTCAGCTTTTTGTTATTTTAATCTTCTTCCTTCTTTTGTGTTATTTCAGTAACTGAAATGGAAAGCTAAGCACACAAGGTTTCAACAGCCAGATGCCTATGGCCATGGTAACAAACCTTTTTGGTGTCAGTCTACATTGTAGAGTCTATATTTGACTTCCATATGCACCAAGTTCTAAATCTATCTATATTTTGACTTTGGACATATCCAACCATGCCTAAATTGGCAGTTGGATATCCCTCTTGCAATCTGGGACCACTGGCT
>NW_006337363.1:0-387 GCF_000327345.1 Myotis davidii
AAAATACAGATAACATAAAATGCACCATCTTAACCACTTTTAAGTGTACAGTTCAATGCACATTCACACTGTTGTGCAACCATCAGCACCACCCATCCCTAGAACTTTTCCATCTTCTCCCTGAAATTTAGTTCCTCTTAAAACCAACTCCCCATCCTCCCTGTGCCCCACCCAGGCCTGGCAACCTCCACTCGACTGTCTGACTCTATGAAATGTGACAACTCTAGGTTCTTCCTGTAAGTGAAACCATACGGTATCTGTCCTTTTGTTTCTGGCTTATTTCACTTCACATGCTATTCTTAAGGTGTATCCATATTGTAGCATATGTGAGAATTTCTTTCCTTTTCAGGGCTGAATAATAAGAGTGTGTGTGTGTGTGTGTGTGTG
>NW_006337364.1:0-387 GCF_000327345.1 Myotis davidii
AACTGAGCCTTCTTCTGGGCATGCGCATTCCCTCTACTTGTCCCTGAAAGGTTCGGGTGTGTGCCAGGGTCACCAGGAACAGTCTCAGGGCTGAGTAAAATCAAAATAATATTTATTCCAGGCACGTGGGTGCAGGTGGTCTGACTCAAGAAAGAGTCATTTGTGAATTGGGGAGGAAGCAGGCGTTTTATGTGCTAGGGAGAGCTGGAAATGGGACTTCGGCTTGACCCAGGTATCAGGACCATACCCCTGTGTAGTTTCAGGACCTTGCCCTTTGTCCATCTCCTGGCACCAAACGTCCTTTCTCAGGGGGCTGTGAATGGGTTATGGTCTTTAGGAATTTCAGGAAATAACCACTTAAGGCAGTGGTTCTCAACCTTCCTAATG
>NW_006337365.1:0-387 GCF_000327345.1 Myotis davidii
GGGTCTGGGTGTAGGAATTTGGTGTAGTTCAGGCCACTGCCACTCATGCTCTTGCAAAGATGAGTTCGTTTCTTAAGCTGCCTGTCTTAGCTTCCTCCCACATACAGTGGAGAAAATGATACCACTTGACCTAGTTGCCTATGTGGCAGTTGGGAGGCTTCTATGAGAGAAGAATGTCTGTGAAAGTGTTCTGTAAAACCTAAACCATTGCACACCAGATTGTTATTTTTAAGTGATTAATTTTGCTGGTACTTTTTACTAAGTAAATGAGCCCCCCCCCTTTTTTTACATGATTTTTTTAAAACATCATCCAAGGGTATTTTTCTATTGATTTTTCAAGTGAGGGAAAGACAGGAAACATAGATGTGAGAGAAACACATGGATTGG
>NW_006337366.1:0-387 GCF_000327345.1 Myotis davidii
CATATTAGGCTTTTATTATATAGGATAAATTGGACAATCTAGGAGGTATGGAAAAAATTCTAGAAGCACTTCAAGACTGCACAAGGAAGAAACAGAATCTGAATATTTTGATTATTAGTAATGAAACTGAAGTAGTAATCAAAAAAACCTTCAACAACAAAAGCCAAAGACCAGCTGGCTTCACAGGTGAATTCTACCAAACACTTAAAGAGGAATTTTTACCTATATTTCTCAAACTATTCCAAAAATCTGAAAAGAAAGGAATGGTTTTAAACTCATTCTATGAGGCTAGCATTACCCTGACACTAAAATCAGACAAAGACACTACCAAAAAAAAGAATTACTGGCCAATAAACCTGATGAACATAGATGCAAAAATTCTCAACA
>NW_006337367.1:0-387 GCF_000327345.1 Myotis davidii
CTCAGGTCCCCCAGCCCTGGCACCATGGCACAGGGCATAACCTCAGGTCCCTGATCCAGCCTCAGGTTCCCTGGCCCTGGTACTGGGGTGGAGAACATGGCCTCAGGTCCCCTGGTCTTGGTGCCATAGCTGATGGCACATCCTCAGGTTCCCTGGCCCAGCCTCAGGTCCACTGGCCCTAGCATAGGGCTGGGAGTGCAGACTCAGGTCCCCCCGGCCTTGGGGTGACAGCGTGACAGCGTGATGACAATTTGCATTTTAGCTCTTTATTATGTAAGATGATAGATTGTCTTTGTCCTTTTTCCCAATCACATCTCATGCACATGAATATGTAACAGGACAATGCATTGTCCCTGCTGCCTGTCACTACCTGAGCCAATTAAGCAG
>NW_006337368.1:0-387 GCF_000327345.1 Myotis davidii
ATCGGACTGAAAGATCCCGGTGTCTTCCCTCAGAGTCAGGTGCCATAGGAGGAAGGCCCCGAGGCCCCAAAGGAGCACAAAGGATGCAAACACAGTCTCAGGTTAATCCCTCAGGTGAGTGTTACAGGTGTGTCACCACCCAACACCCACTGACACCTCCCACCGGTCTGCCCATCAGCATTGCTAAAATGGAACTGTCACCTTCCTCCCCAAACCCACTTCTCTGCTGGGCTTCCCATCACAGTGATGACATGGTGGCCCCCTTCTCTAAGACCATCCCGTTCTCCTCAATCCACTAAGACTTGTCCATCACTCTTCCCAATCACAGCCTATATTGATGGAAATCTCCTGCTCATCGTGCTGGGATTGTTCCTGTGGCCTCATCTC
>NW_006337369.1:0-387 GCF_000327345.1 Myotis davidii
AGGAGTCTTTACCTTAATCAAGCTCTATGGCTGTTGCATAGTCTGATTTCTTTGTGCCTATGCCATAGCAGTTGTTACATATTTTGAATATTATTTCTATTTTAAAAATGTCAAGAAAAGTTGCCTTGATGTTTATAAAGTGCTCTGCAGATATTCTCATAATACACAGATTCAGAGATGGTTTTATCTTGGGTGGTTCCATCTTTGATTAGTGGTGACTTCCTAGAGCTCAGTTTTGAGAAGTATTCTAAGACCATTTCTGGACTCAGCAGGATGGAATGCTCTTATGGATTAGTGATATCTGTTATGAATTTGGGTTTGGAGAAATGAGGCTACATGTTCTATGTGTTTGGAACTCCTATACTGATTAAAGGCACTCTTTTTTTT
>NW_006337370.1:0-387 GCF_000327345.1 Myotis davidii
CACCCTGCTCTCAACCGTAGAATTGATCAGTGAATGCTGTGTTTCAGAGAAATACATGCTTGCTTTTGAAGAGGTACAAGGCTGTGAAAACTGCCCATTTTCTACACCATCGGTATTTATAGATTCCACACGGAGGATACAAATTTCATTGTCTTTAAAACCTATATCAACTGAAGACAGCTCTGGTGACTTCATTTCCTGTCTCTCTGACGTCAAGCTCTCTACTGTAGACTGCAACACATTGCTTTCCTCTTCTTTAACGTGGAAATCTATGTTTACAGGACTATCTTCTGAAATTTCGATGATCTCACAGTCCTTATCTGCATTTTCTTCCTCATTTTTAACATCTGGGTTAGAGGATTGACACAGGTCGGTATGTTGATTGTT
>NW_006337371.1:0-387 GCF_000327345.1 Myotis davidii
GGAAGTGAGGGCTACAAAGTTTTACAAGTTGGATCTTATTCTAAGAGGCCTTAGAGAGAAGGGGGCTAGAGGATACACATTGACAGGGAACATATGATAAATCTGAGTCAACAGAAAATTCATGGATCTGACTGCATTTCAGGCCAATGTATCCCACTAGCATTTACTCAACTTCGGGATCTGGCACTTGACTTGCCAATTCTTCATTGTATTTAGCTAGGAATAATGACAGGTATAAACTTCTGATTAATGTAATGTTATACAGCATACACAAATGTTAAAATGGTTAAATTCTCTGCTAGAAAGATATAACTTGAATCCTTCTGTACCTAAGATTTTTCAGACACTTTTAACTCATGTCAGGTAAACTTCTGCTTGTTCTGCAGT
>NW_006337372.1:0-387 GCF_000327345.1 Myotis davidii
TAAATAAATAAATAAATAATGCTGTAATGAATATCTGTTTACATAACCCGAGGCACACATTTCTGATCACTGGGTCAGACCACACCCTGGCTTTGTAGATGAGGGAACCAGGCCCCCAGGGGCCATTTGCCTGACACGGCACTTTAAATAGAGACCAGGCTGGTCATCCTGCCTGCTCTGTGGGGTGGGGGTTCTGACCATTTTCATCTGGGTCTTACCTGGCTACGCTCCAGCAGCAGTGGTGGCATCTCATCTCACATTGTTTATATAAGAGATGTCCAGATTCGGGGCGTATCAGGTGAGAAGGAAAAGAAGAAAACTCATTTCCTAACTGCCACCTCATTTCTTTTTCAGACCTTTTGCAGAAATCTGCAATGACGCCAAGGT
>NW_006337373.1:0-387 GCF_000327345.1 Myotis davidii
TAATTTCTTTTCAGCAGACTAGATGTGTTAGGAGAACTGTTCTATAGGTTGGGGCTGTTGGGAAAATATTAGAGAGAGAAAGAGTACTATTGATGAGGAAAAAATAATAAATAAATAAAGCTATGATTCATCTTACTAATATTTTAACAAAAGATCTATAATAGATTAAAATATCTTTCATTGAAAAAAGTTGAACACATCTTTGACTTTTGTGGAAATAACTTTATATTTCAGAAATGCTGCCATTATGGAATGTTGGATTTCCAAGGGAACATGGATGGTCATCAATTTCAGTTTCTCACACAGAGTCTGATGGTGCCCAGTATTTTACCATAAAATACCGAAGTAACTAAACCTCCTTTGATTATTTTATTTCTGTTTTTTTTT
>NW_006337374.1:0-387 GCF_000327345.1 Myotis davidii
TGTAGTGGCAAATGCAGTCTAATTAGGTCATGTGCAATCATTTCATAGGTGATGATTACCAGGAGGTTTGAGAGTCTGGTATCTCTTTATGAGTTCTCATACAATCATCATTCCAGAAATAGCCTATAATGATTATATTAGTCTTCTAGGGCTGCCATAACAAAATACCAGATTGGACAGTTTAAGCAACAGAAATTTATTTTCTCACAGCTCTGGATGCTGGTGTCTTCATATTCTAATAAGAATACCAGTCATATTGGAACCCCACCTTAATAACCTCATGTAACATTAATTATCTCATTAACAGCCTCATTTCCAAATGTAATCAATTGGGTATTAGGGCTTCAACATATAAATTTTAGGGGGACACATTCTGTCCACAACTAT
>NW_006337375.1:0-387 GCF_000327345.1 Myotis davidii
GGTCTGTGAATGAGCATGATATTCCAAGTTCAAATTGATTTAGGTTTACTGGTGTTTTGCTTTTCAATTTTCTGAAAAGCAAAACAGAAAATTTCAGAGATTTGATGTGTCTCGTGTCTCTCTGTGAGAGTGAAAATAAAGTTAAAAGTAATTGAGAAAAGAAAACACAGGAGTGAATTGGGGAGTGGGGAGTAATTGCTTGGATGGAATGATCAGAAAAGCCTTGACAGGGGACAGACAGTGTAGGACCTGACAGACAACAACCAGTTACATGACAGGTCTGGGAATATGTGAATGCAATCCATTCTAAGAGGGATGAATACAATGAAAAGTCTGAACTATATATGAAACTGGCACATGAAATATACAAAAAGACCAGTGTAAGGA
>NW_006337376.1:0-387 GCF_000327345.1 Myotis davidii
ATCTGGGGGCCAGTCCATCTCTGTCATTTCCAGCCAGTCAGTGAAGTACACCACTCCGCAGCACTTGAACTGTAAAAGAATACTGGTCAGGCTCAGACACTACACAAATATTTTCTTTATTTATAGGAGGTTAAACGGCAGATTTCTTAAATTTTTGTAGCCAAAGTGAACATTATTCTTCATCACTTAATGATAGGTGTACATTCTCGGTGGATGACAGAATTGTCGTAAAGGAGTCCCCAATGGAACAATTCTGAGCACTAATGCCCATTAACACCTGAAAACAGACCAGGCAGGACTGAGTCCCCCTCCCTCTCTCCCACCTTTAGATCCTCCACAAGTGATTTTAGAGCAACAGAGTTCATATGCACAACTAACAAAACAAAT
>NW_006337377.1:0-387 GCF_000327345.1 Myotis davidii
TCAACCACTGAGCAACACCAGCCAGGCTGGACTTTCATTTTTAAAATATTATCCCAGAATCTTGGAGGACACTGGACTCTAGAAGCCTGGAGATCAGCTAAAAGACTATTGCTGTGGTCTAAGAGATATAGCAGTTTGGACCATGGTGGAAGAGTAAGAGAACCACTCAGATTGTGGATATCTTTCTAAGGTAGATCTCACAGATGCTAAAGAATTGATTGTGGAATGCGAAGGAAAGAAAATAATAATCATTCAAACTTTTAGGCCATTGGAAGAATGTAGTTCCTATTTCCATTTCCTGAGTTGAAGAGGACAGAGGAGCATTTTATGTGGGAAAATAAAGAGGTTATTTCAAGACTTCTTTTTTTAAAAATATATTTTATTGAT
>NW_006337378.1:0-387 GCF_000327345.1 Myotis davidii
ATTTTCTAATATGCTTTACAAGTGTCCTATGGTTTAGCTTGCTAAGATAGTGACATTTTTTGTAATACTTTTTTTTGTATCTCTTGAATACTTGTAGAATATTTTTATTTTGTTTATATGAAAAATTACATTGACTTTTTTTGTATGTTAAAGCAAACCTACATTTCAGGAATATTTTAAGTTTGGTCATGATATATCCCATGCTATATCCATAGAGATAAATTGATATGTAAAATTTTTGCTATTATTAGCTTATGTTTTTAGTGTTTTTTGTATCCATTTTTATAAAAGAAAATTGTCCTTCTTTCTTAATGCGTTTGTAAGGCTTTGGTATCAAGTTCGTCCAGGCCTCACACAAATGCCTGGGAAATATTTCTTATTTGTCTG
>NW_006337379.1:0-387 GCF_000327345.1 Myotis davidii
CAGTCACAAAAGACCACTTATATTCTATTATTCCATTCATATGAGTTGGCCAGAACAGACAAGACCATAGAGACAGAAAGTAGAATTATTGATGCCAGGGGTTGGAAGAACAGAGAAATAGGGAGTGACTGCTAATGAGTATGGAGTTTCTTTTAGGGGTGATAAAATGTTCTGGAATTAAATTATGGTTTTATTCGCACAAATCTATGAATATACTACCAAAAATCACTGAACTACATACATCAAGTGGCTGAAATTTATGTTATATTGATTGCATGTTAATAAACCATAAAAACAACAAATATGGAAAACTGTATTTTTTTAAAGAAATATTTACAACAAAAAAATAAGCAATGCAATACCCATTTTCCACAATTAAAAAAAAAA
>NW_006337380.1:0-387 GCF_000327345.1 Myotis davidii
TTTTTTTAATAAAATTTAGAAGAAAATATGCAATTTATCCTGTTAGTTGACCTGAGGGCAGTGGAGTTGGAGGAAGTAGAATTCCTGTCTTATTAACTTTATCATTGGATAAGCATAGGTTTGTTCTCTTTTCCAACTATTAATAATTAGTTCAGTTCCAAGAGATTCCATTTTATAGTTCCATCTAGCTTTTTAATTCGTCATGCTAATGTGTGAGATGCCAAACCTGATGACAATAGAGAGTTAGACAGTCCTATGACTCTGGATGTCCTGATCTAGTCCCATCCCAACTGTTGTTTTCATTCACCCGCCTCTTTGAGCATTTTGGGAAGAGGAAGGAAACAGAGCAGAAGCAAGGAAGAAAGAATGAGAGAGAGAGAGAGAGAG
>NW_006337381.1:0-387 GCF_000327345.1 Myotis davidii
TTTTTCTGTGAACATGGCAAAGATTATTAATTAAATCTCAACATTGGTGAGTAAAGAGAAAACACATTATCACACACTGTGCTGGTATGAGCATAAATTGATACAACTTTTTTTATGGGGAAGTTTGGTAATATGTATCAAAACCCTTTAAATAAGTACATACTTTCACTTATAAATCCCAGTTGAGAAATTTAACCTATGAAAATACGCAGAAATCATTATAAGAATGTTCATTTCAGTGTTACTTAAGCAAAAATGGGAAACGTCAAGATTAGAAACAAGGAAATTATAGTATATCCATATTGTACAATCTTATGAAGCTGTGAAAAATATTGTTTAAAAAGGAAATAATGGCCCTAACCGGTTTGGATCAGTGGATAAAGCATC
>NW_006337382.1:0-387 GCF_000327345.1 Myotis davidii
TTTTTTTTTTTTTGTCTTTTGCTAGGTACTCTCTGAATGTTGTCCTTATGTTTGGTTCCACTAGTTTTGGGCAGGCATAATAATAACGTTAATGTTGAAATAACAGAAAGCAATGTATATTGAGCAATTATGATGTAACATGCATTGTACGAATTGCTTTAAATAAAATGCCCACTGATGCTCACAGTAGCTGTGCAAAGTAGTTTAAGGAACTTGTAAAGATCATGTAGCTAAGAAAAAGGTGTTAAAATTCGATTAAATCCATGCATATAATACTTACTTAAACAGATGTCTAAATAATGTCCTTATTACCCACTCTCATGTATGTTACATTCCAAATAAGCCTGACCACATGCAGAGAATCCTATATAATAAAAGCATAGTATG
>NW_006337383.1:0-387 GCF_000327345.1 Myotis davidii
CATCATTGATGTTTCTCTCCCTCTCTCCCCCTTATCAATAAACAGATTAAAAAAATAAAATAGGACTAAAAACATGCCCCACCCCCAAAGGCGGCATCGTGGCTTCTCCTCTTGCCCTCCTTACACTCTTCCATCACCGACAGGACGGCACTGACTGATGGGTAGTGTCAAGCGGCATCTCTGCCGGGGGAGAGGGCCCCATACAATGGCGCCTCTAGGAGACCAGATGGTTGCGCCCCAACACGCAGGTGCCCGCTGCAGTTTGGGGGCTGCCAGCTTTTCTGAGTTCAGCGGTACTGCAGCAACTTCACCCAGCCCGGGTACCCCGAAGGCCCCCGTGGGCTGTGCCGGGGACCCGAGTGGCGGCTGCCCCGGACCCCTCGGGCT
>NW_006337384.1:0-387 GCF_000327345.1 Myotis davidii
CCATCTTGGTTCTCTCAAGGAGGACATTTTCATTGTCTCAGTGCCTATGGCCAAATTTCTTCCATAAAGCGATTACAACATTAAAAAGTGATTCATTCTATATCTTAAAAGGTCATTCTGAGGCACATGGATATTAGAAAGAAGAGACCAGTTAACAGACCAATTTTATAGGCCAAACAAGAGATGAGGTGACCTGGAAAATGACAGTTTTAGTAGGGTTGGAGAAGAAAATGCAGATTTCAGAGACAAGCCAGACACAGGGTGGTCTAGAAATGACTGGATTTAACACAGTCGGTGTGCATTTGCTACTCAGAGCTCTGGAAATCTTCATGTCAGGTTTTCCTAGCTCAGTGGAGAATTTAACAGACTTTGACTATCTCCCAGGAA
>NW_006337385.1:0-387 GCF_000327345.1 Myotis davidii
AAACAAGTCTTAATAAACTTAAAAAGACTGAAATGATGTTAACCATCTTTCCTGACCACAATTATATGAAACTAGAAATCATTTACAAGAAGAAAATGGGAAAATGCATAAATATGTGAATTAGACCATGTGCTCCGAAACATATTACATATTGAAGAACAAATAAAAAAATTAAAATATATATTGAGACAACTGAAAATGAAAACAATATACCAAAACTTATGAGATGCAGCAAAATCAGTTTTAAGAGATAACTGTAGCAATGAATGCCTACATCAAGAAACAAGATCTCAACCTAACTTTACACCCCAAAAGAAGTAGAAAGAAGAACAAACGAAGCACAAAGTTAACTGGAGGAAGGAAATAAAGATCAGAGTGGAAATAAAT
>NW_006337386.1:0-387 GCF_000327345.1 Myotis davidii
AGGAAGGTTGAGAACCGCTGGTGTACAAGCAGGCTTGCCCTGGAGCCTGAGGACCACATTCAGCCCCTCATCGCTCCGAAGCCCGGCCCCGAGGTGACCGGCCAGGACAGCAATGCCGAGTATGTGCGCTATCTCCCCACGCAGGGCGCTGTCCGCCGCTGCGAGGCCGGCGCGGACCTTTTAAGGAAGTGGCTCCTGTTTCCGTACAGAAGGGGCCTTGCCTTCTTAGTATGTGGTCGGCTAGAGGATGGGTCAACGCCGCTGGCAGCTGTAGGAAGCGTGGGAGTCCTTCATGGGGCCCACATTCAGACTTCCGATCGGCTCCCATCATTCCCAAAGAAGCTGAAGTTCTGCCTACGCACAGTTTAAAAATATATTTGTATGGAT
>NW_006337387.1:0-387 GCF_000327345.1 Myotis davidii
ATATTAAAATATTGAAACAGAGGCACCACATTATAGGCTATTTCTGACTGTACCTTATTTTGTAGCTTTTATTAGTCAAATCTTATAAACTGAAAAGAAAAAGACAGAAAAAGAAAAAAGGTCATCCCCCCAATTTAAATCAAACTGAAACAAATACACATAATAGCATATCAAGTTGGTGGCACAACTACAAAGAGAAAAAATTCTTTCAAGTGACTTTAAAACACAGTATTTCTGACTGTACATTTTTCTTGAGATAGGAATCTTAGCCACACTCAAAAGTCTTTTTGTTAGTACTAATATTGGCATTGTTAGTTTCAAATTTATGTCATCAGCAACAAGAAGTCAAGCAAATACCCTTGAGAACATTCTAAACATCTTGACCAC
>NW_006337388.1:0-387 GCF_000327345.1 Myotis davidii
ACACAAACACACCCCTCTCAGTGGATAAAAATGATTGAACAAGAAAGAGTAAGAAGTATGAGAAACACATACATAGTACACTACCTCAGGGAGTAACCCTGTTCACAGAATGATGTTTTATGAGCTAAATATCTTTTGATATATATACTGCATAGAACTTTTGTCTTTATTAAAAGACAAAAGAGATGTCCTTGAGATATGTGTGCTTTATTTGGGTGAAGCCTTTCTATATATTTATTTCCCTTCTTAACTTTACTGAGGATAATTTAGGTAATATATATTCCATCTATTTTAAAGAGCTCAACTCTGTGGGTTTTGACAGTGGTGCACACCCAGGGTCCCACCACTTAATCAAACACAGAAAATGTACATCACCCCAACAAGATT
>NW_006337389.1:0-387 GCF_000327345.1 Myotis davidii
TTTTTTTAAATCTTGATGAATCTTCTAAATCATATACACAGAATCCAAAAACTTAGTTGGATATCTGAACAATTAAAGAGAATAAAAGAATGGACCATCCCTACATTTCTCCTACGATGTCAGTTATGATTAATATTACAAATAGGATGGAAAAAGAAATCCCTAAAAAGTAAAAGATGAAACCAGGGGAAACAGCAAAATGAAAAAGAATCAAACTGATTATGTTGTGTCTTATTTAGAAGAAATAAGTACAATTACCGCTGTCCCAATGCCAGAGCCCTGCTCAGCACTGCTGCTCTGAGTGGCGTGGAGTCTATGTGTTCTTCTGAATTCTTCCCAGCTACACCAGGGCAGGTTCTTTCTGGAACCCTGCCACTGTACTAACTG
>NW_006337390.1:0-387 GCF_000327345.1 Myotis davidii
GCGTGTCACCTCTGACATTCATGTCATAGGTTCTCCATCACTGCTCTAGGACGTGGACACAGAAGCCTGAGGAAGGGGTGGCCAGGGCCTGAGCATGTGGACACTTGTCCTCTCTGAGTGGTACCACAGAATATATCAATATTTTTTCTTTTGTAAATTTTTTTAAAAATTCAATTACAGTTGACATATCAATTACTGTTATATTAGTTTCATGTGTACAGAACAGTGGTTAGACATTTATATAACTTTTGAAGTAATCTTCCCAATAACTAGTACACACCTGGCACCATGTAGCTATTATAATATTACTAGGGGCCCGGTGCACAAAGATTCATGCAATGGCCAGGGGAACGAGGGAGTCCCTCAGCCTGACCTGCACCCTCTCCA
>NW_006337391.1:0-387 GCF_000327345.1 Myotis davidii
GTTTCAGTTGACTGTTATCATAAAGCATAGTGGCTTAGAGCAATAGCAATCACTTATTTGTTCATATGTCTGCAGTGTGGGCATGATTCTAGGAGTTAGCTCATCTCTGCTCCATGGGATGTCAGCTGGCTTGATTCAAATGGGGCTGGAGGATCCACTCAGAAGGTGGTTCACTCATGACTGCGGGTCACTTTAGGTTGCTGGCTGGAAGGTCAGCTGGGGATGCTGGCTGAAGATAGCAGACTTCACTGTGGGCTCTCCATGAGGCTTAGGGTAATTGAATTTCTTACTGAGTACAAAAGCAAGAGCTCCGAGGCCTTAGTAAGTCCTTGGGCTAGAACTGGTATAGCATCACATTTGCCTCATTCTATTGTTTAAAACTAGTCA
>NW_006337392.1:0-388 GCF_000327345.1 Myotis davidii
TAGTTTTAGAGTAACTACAAAACTTTTGAGAGCAGTGGAATTGCTCCTGGACCTGTGGCCACTTATTACCTAAAGAAAACATCTTTCCCTGTTTGTTTGTTTTAGGGACCAGAACTAACATTGCAGTATCTTTCACCAAATACACCCCTACTGTTTCATCATACTTAATGAGACCTATTGAGACTTTTTACTCTAATCAAGCTATTCTGCTTACTTACTGGACATGACATATTCCACTTCTATGCCTTTGCACATGCCCTATATAGTCAAAGTCCAAAACTTTTTCTTTCAGAAAGTCTTCTTTGACTGACCTAGGGATTCTAAGCAATTATTGACACAGTACCCCTTAGCTTTCATATGTTGTTTATTCATATGTATATTTATTTGT
>NW_006337393.1:0-387 GCF_000327345.1 Myotis davidii
TATTTTTGTGTGTGGTGTAAGTTGGTGGTCTAACAAGTGCCTTTCTTCTACTTTAAAACTAATGCAGGTGTTATTGAGACCAAGAAATTTTACTTTTCCATTTCTCATGAGGGATGTTACTTGTAGGTGTCTTCCAGGTTGCAAAAAAGATGCAAAGAAGGATATGTGCACTTTGTCCCAAAGACCTCGAGTGTGGTGTCCTGTACTGTGCACAATCAGAGGACATAGCTGCTCATGAAAATTGTTTGGTAAGTTACTTGAAAATACAGGAGTTCTTTCATTAGCCTGTTTGGCTCAGTACATAGAGCATCAGCCCTTTGGATTGAAGTGTCCTGGATTTGATTCCAGTCAAGTGAGCCCATGCAGGAGGCAACCAATCGATGTGTC
>NW_006337394.1:0-387 GCF_000327345.1 Myotis davidii
AGGCCCATTCTTGCACGAATCTTCGTGCATCGAGCTACTGGTAAGAAAATAAATGTGTTAAGCTACTCCGTTTGTGGTAATTTGTTACAGCTGCCATAGGAAACAAATATGATGCTCAGTAAATATTTAATCAATTGTAATGATTTATATTCTTTTTTAAAATTTCTAAACAATAATTAAATCAACCCAAATTTCATAGTCTCATATTTAAAAGATTTGTATCTATGGAGATGAGTAGAAATATAAATGTTCTTTTCATTAAAACACTTTTTAGAAATATAATTCTTAACTTTCTATCAAATTTATATACATAGGTTTTGTCATCTAATTTACTTTTTAATTTTAGCTAAGGAGAATTGGATTTTTTTGTTTGGATATTTTTTTTTT
>NW_006337395.1:0-388 GCF_000327345.1 Myotis davidii
ATATTATCATGATATATAATATGTAATAGAGATTAGTGCAAAATAGAGTTAACTTCATTAATTCTATCTAGTACATTTAAATTTAAGGCTTGAAAATAATTCCAGTTATCATAAATAATTAGAAAATGATAGAGTATAATATGTAGATACATGCACGTTTTATAATGATTTATATCACAGCTTTGAGTTAACCCACTGAGTGTGATAAGTGATCTGGCTGTTTCAGATAAATCAACATTTATGAGGATAGTATTTTATTTTAGGGGAAAGGGACACATTAGTGCTAAATAAAAACAAGTATGGTTTATTTTTTATTTACTAAGTTGTGAGAATTAGAGAATAATGACATGCTATCTCTATATAGAGATATCTCTATATATCTATATAT
>NW_006337396.1:0-387 GCF_000327345.1 Myotis davidii
GTGTCTCTGTGACTCTCAAGTAAATGAGAAGTTGGGGAAGGCTGTGGTTAATTCTGATCCTTTAAGATCACGTGGCTCTTCCCCTTGATGGCTAACATCCAGTTTGGTTGTCCTTACCTGGGAATTGACAGTCTCCTTCCCACCCCCATCTAATGACAATGACAGATTAAGGGAACTTGAAGTGTTCCCTAAGACCTTATTCTCAAGACAAATCTATAAGCCAGCAAATAAGTGGCAAATATCTCAAGCCCCTAATTGACAAAGAGGCAACTTTATTGTGAGATCAGGTCAGTGGCCTATGGGCAGCTCCTTTATGGAATGCTGTTTACCCATGAATGATTCGGTTGGTTTCATAATCTCAGCAACTCTTTCATTTACATGGATAAA
>NW_006337397.1:0-388 GCF_000327345.1 Myotis davidii
GAAGACGGGGCAGTAAGCATTTACTGTGTTGAAGCACTAGTATGTCAGATGTCTTCCAATGAAGAAACAGATGCCCGAAAAGTGTAAGCCTCACTTGCACTTGCGTAACTTCACGTTTATGAGCTTCCATATTATATTGCCTCTCTCATGCTAACTGACTTCCATGTGGCAGACTATTTGATTTATGCTACTCTGATAGGGATGGTGCTAATCTTATTTATTTTCCTAGTCTATTTCAAGAATGGGTTTTGCCTTATTTTATTTTGTTTCTATCTAAATTTAAGAGTGTAGAGAAAAATGACACCAGCTTCAATGTCCCAGTCTCCCAAAGGGAAGAGGCACAGGCTTTTAGTAAGCATATATATATATATATGTGTGTGTGTGTATA
>NW_006337398.1:0-388 GCF_000327345.1 Myotis davidii
TCCACAGAATAATTATATACATGATTCTTTAAAGGTACTAAGTATAAGTTTAGTATATCCATATATTAATCGGCAAAATTGTCATGCTTCATTTAGTTGGAAAACTGATAATGGGAAAAAGAAACTGAGTTTCTAAAAGCAATAACTGGAAGAAATCCTTCAGTGTTTATAACATATCGGAGAGAAAAAAATTTGTAATTTAGAAATGATTGACTCTACTGACAGAAAGATTATTTCTGTCTTAGGATAAATGTATTATCCATTATAGGTTTTCAAATTTGTGAAGCCAACTATCAGCCATATTTCAAAGTATACCCTAATGAGAAGGCTATATAACAAAACATTCTAAAAACAAAAGCATAGTACAAATTTTTATGTGATATTTTTT
>NW_006337399.1:0-388 GCF_000327345.1 Myotis davidii
GTGCAGCCAAGGTTGCGAACCACTGCTCTAGGCATTTGTTAAGATTCAAGTTAAAGATCCTCTGAAGATAGACTGATCCTTTTAGACAGAACCAGAGCACCTGTGCCTTCGTTAGTCCCCCTTGAACTCGCACACCTGTTGGCTAATTCAGGGACCCCCAGGGGCTAGTATAGGCCAGTCATTCACACAGGACCATGAAATAGAAATAAGTTTCACTTGAATAAAAATGAGTGGAAAATGACTTGAGTTGAAAGCTGCTCCTCTCCTTATATTTCCCCACCATTCCTACCCAGAGGAAATTGAGATGATGTTTTTGACAAGTGATGCTTAATTTTCACTTCAAATTGAAAAGTGTTCTGTTTGATGGTAGCAAGAGAAGAGGAAGAAA
>NW_006337400.1:0-388 GCF_000327345.1 Myotis davidii
TGCTCAATCACTGAGCCACACCAGCTGGGCTCTTTAGCTTTTGTAAGAACTCCCATCTATTAATATGCAAATCATTTAGCTGTAATGAAGTCAGTGTTGGGTATATGATTTCCATTTCCATCTGCTGCATTGTGGCAGGACCGCCTCATTTGTGCTGACATGGGAGGCACATGGGTCAATGGACCTTTAGCGAATGGAAACTCCTAAGTGGACTTCATTCAGTGATTGGCCTGCACCACACGCAGGACTCCACAGCCGTCCAAGGGATGGGAAACTGAGAGCTGGGTGAGGGCTGTAGGAGACACTTCTTCACAAAAGGGGACGTGATTTGAAAGCCACATTCTTCCCTGGCCATGGACTTTCCTGCCTGAAGGGAGGTTGAGGTGGT
>NW_006337401.1:0-388 GCF_000327345.1 Myotis davidii
CTAATAATAGGGGCTATGTTTTATTCATGCTTATATCTGAGCGCTTGGCACATTGCCCGGGGCAAAATTAGTGCCTAACACAGGATAGTTGAGTTCTAAGTTATAGAATTAATCACACTAGACTCCCATTGCTAGACGAAGCCGGTCTATATACAAACTGGGTGGGTCTGCATTGGGTTTAAGAAAGAGCCCAAGGAATACATATTGAGGCTCAAGACAGAGATGGAGATGCCTTTCTCGCTGGCATAGAACAGTTTTGTTATCTAAAGACCATGTGCTTTGAGGCCAAACAGATGTAGATTGAAATCTATGATAAAAGGGACAGATTATAGAGGATCCTGTGTGATAAACTCAGTTTAGGCTTTTATCTTGATGGCCTTTGGGAAAC
>NW_006337402.1:0-388 GCF_000327345.1 Myotis davidii
ATGAATTTCATGCACTGGGCCTCTAGTTCAAAATAAGGAAAAAGATATTGCAACAAAGCATCTTAAAATAGGAACACAAGATAGAGAAAATTAATGTGGACTTTACTTATATATAGTAACAATAGCCAGAAGAACTAATAAGTCTACTTATGTAGTATTCTTTTTTTCAGGCACTGTGTTAAGTTACATATATTTATGTACATAATATAACAAATTATGAGATAGTCCTTAAAGGGCCCAGTACAGTGCCAGTCAAATAATTATACGAAGAGACAAAAATTTTTAAGACTCAGTAAATTAAATCCAAATATGTAGTGAAGTTTGTTCTGGTTCACTTTATAGAAGAAAAACTGGGTCAGCCCAGCCAGTGTGGCTCAATGGTTGAGTG
>NW_006337403.1:0-388 GCF_000327345.1 Myotis davidii
CTGCTGACAAAGGCCAGGCTGGCTGGGTGCTGGCCTGCGGAGTCCGTAGCTCTTGGTCGTATAAATGTCAGCTTCACTGGAGTCAAGAAAATGCGCCTCAGAGTCAGGCCCATGCGTGTCTCCCACCAACAGGGGGTGGGGGCTGGGGCAGGGCTCTCTCTCTTCAGCACCATTTTCAACTGAGGTTCTAACCTGCTCCCTGGACGGCTCTCCTCACTCCAGTGAGGTCGATGTTGGCTAAACCTGCACAGAACCCTAGTCCTTTCTCTCTCCTCAGGGCCAGGGCATCTCAGCGCAACAGTCTCTTGGGTTGATGTTGAAACGTGACAAACGCTGTTTCCTCTCCTCCCAGGCTCTGGTTAGAAAGCCGATGGCGGCATTGCCCTGG
>NW_006337404.1:0-388 GCF_000327345.1 Myotis davidii
CATAAAAGATTCTTCTTTATTAAAAAAGAAAGTTGATAGTTTTGAAAGGACATACAAACTGGACATCATGATAATAAATGAAATGAGCAGATAGCGCACATTTTGGCACTGCAGCTGTTTATTATTTATTTCATGAAGTTACCCCTCGGCACTCCTTTTTCCCTCAGTGTCTGCTGCGTAAGTTTTAAGAAAGGATATTTCTATGTTGCTGTCACTTGTTTATTTCAAAAGATCCTAACATTTGTCCTGAGCTCCAAAAATGAATTGATAGAACTTGCAAGTTATTTCAGCTGCGAGAGAAGAGGCCACTCTCTTACTGTCACCTGAGCTGAGCATAACTGATGGTACAAGGCAAGAGTGCTGTAGGCCTCAGGCAACAGTAAGCATG
>NW_006337405.1:0-388 GCF_000327345.1 Myotis davidii
AGAATAGAAGTTCTATTTTCTCACTTAAATCTAAAGTGGGATCATAATGAGAACGATTTCCTGGTTTCTGCTGACACCTCTTTTAGTGATCAGTTCTTGGTTTGGTGAGAAAGTTTATTTCTCTACTACACACTGATATATTTTTGAAGATTTATTTTTATTTGAGCCAAATATGTTTCAGTTATGTTTACCTTTTTAATCCTAATTTTATCTTTAGAACCAGGACAGAATTAGTCAATTAGCAAATTTTTAAAAACAATAATATAACTCTAGCCCTTAGCCAACAACATCTCATTTCTAACCCACACTTGGCCAGATGGTCTTATTAGCACTCAGTTCCTTCAACCATTATGTTATATTACAGTATTGCTTAAGAACAAAAATAAAA
>NW_006337406.1:0-388 GCF_000327345.1 Myotis davidii
GAATTGAATCTAATCATTAGATCCATATGGATACTGTAATTTAAGGAAACCTTTGAGCTACATTTATAACTGGCGTTAAAATGTAGGTCTATATCCTCTCCATCTTTGCCTAATTTACACCCTAGTGAGTTAACATCCCAAATCCAACTAAACATTATTTGAACAGTAAAACCTAAGAGGTAGCATTATTAGCCTGAATCAAGAGCCCTAATAATGACTCACGCTACTAAAAAACTAGCTTTATAACTTATGGCATGTTAGAATTTAAATTAGAACCTCCAATGCAGCATTAAGTGTCATGAACATGTTATTGTTTTAATGTATTGCATTAATGCATCCCAGCTTCTAGCCCTGGCTGTTGTCATTTCTTCATTAAAACAAATAATAA
>NW_006337407.1:0-388 GCF_000327345.1 Myotis davidii
GTATTCTCTTCTCTGTTTTCTTTAATCCTTCACTACGCCTCCTCAGGTACACTCCTGGCCCTGTTGAATGTAGTTCAGTAAACAGTCATAATCCCATTTCAAATTTTCTACTCTTAACTAAAATCTGAGTCTCTTACGAGAAAAATTTTTGATCTGTTACTCTCATAATTATTCACTGATATTTTCCCCATAATAATAGCTAGAAATTGATTTGGCATTTTCTTTTATGTAACTTCTGAACTATAGTTTTATTAAAATTAAGATCTTTATTAAAACATTGACTTACAAAATGAAATAAAAATAATAACAATGACAAAACAATTAACAGTAGCACAACAGAAACATAACTTTTTTATCCTTCATTAATGTCAACTGAAGACCTTCCATT
>NW_006337408.1:0-388 GCF_000327345.1 Myotis davidii
GATGAGCTGATCTTTCTAGACAACACCTCCTCCTGTGCCCTCATGGATTGGAAGGAGGGGCTGACCCTACCAGTCCTGGCCCTACTGCTCTCTCTGCAGGTGTTTGACCCTTCCCGTTTTGCACCGGGTTCTGATTCACACAGCCATGCTTTCCTGCCCTTCTCAGGAGGATCAAGGTGAGGCATCCTGTACTTGGGTGGTGCGCATCACCGGGGGCATACCTTGATGATTGTGACCTGCATTTATATGTGGTGTCTGCTGTTATGTCCTTGTATATTGTTGTGTTGAGAAGGAGGCGTTTTTCTATATGTACAAAAGAAAGGTGGCATTTCAGGGCAGGGCACAAACACTTGATCCGCTGATTTTCTCTGAAAAGCAATTGATTGTC
>NW_006337409.1:0-388 GCF_000327345.1 Myotis davidii
TGTAGCCAGGTCTTCTGCTGGGGCCTCTTCTAGCCATCAAACATGAGCAAATATATCTGCTTCATCATTCCCTGGACATTGTAACGCTTGATGTCCTGTGACATGATCTAGGGTCACCTCCATACTCTGTACAACCGTCCACATGTCAGCCCACGTGGTTTGTCCCCACAGGGGTCTGCTGTTGATGGTCCAGTCCTGAGTATCCATTTAGGGGGCTGTCCTTTGCCTGGGCCATCCATGTACCATGCTTCAGTTGGCGCTGGAACAGTACTGCTTTCACTGGTGAAGGGACAATAAGTTCTTCCTTGAGTGCCTTTTCAGCATCTCCTGAACAAAGGTGACTGGCCCGAACAGTGTCCGCAATTCCTCGCTAAGAGGGGATGTTGAA
>NW_006337410.1:0-388 GCF_000327345.1 Myotis davidii
TTTTTTTTACCAAATAAACCTTGCAGCCACTCCTCAAACTACCAATAGCAAACACCATTATATATCTCTAGCAATCATCCTGCCACAATTCTACCTATTTTGACTTTGCCACGAGTCACATTTCTTGACCACAATACCCTGCTCAAGAAGGTCTGATGTTTTTCATAAACAGAAATTGTTCCATACCCAACCCCAAGGTCTGCTTTGGCAGGCCACATTATTCAGTGTCTTTATAAACCTTGGTATACATCCATTCATTCCGTCCATATTTACTGTTTTGTGCTCAGTAATTCACAAGGATATACAGTTTTGCATCCTTTCTGAGTGGCCTTCATCCCCCTCTCCCCCAATCTCTGCAAGAAGGGAGAGATTGGCAGTGAGTCATTTT
>NW_006337411.1:0-388 GCF_000327345.1 Myotis davidii
CTCTATCCACTGAGTCAAACCGGTTTCGGCGACCCGATGTTTTATTGACGCACTCTGAAGAGGGAAGGAAGGAAATTGTGCTGTACAGTATTTCGAAGGCAGATGTTGAAATACCTGCAGTTGGAGATTGGAATAAGGAATGAGTCAATTTCCCCTAGAACTTTAGCAGCCTCTTAAATAGACTTTTTTGGTGTGTTTAAATGATCCTTGCTATTATTCATAAATGTATACCTGTGAAGTGCTCTGTGGTTCTTTATTTCTGTAGGAAAGAGAAAGGACAACATTATTTTCTCTTCCTCACACCACAACTTTAGAAGTGGCTCAACTATCCTTCTCCCTTGGCAGCTATTGTAAAGCCTATGGCTTTCCAGGATAACTGGACTCTCCT
>NW_006337412.1:0-388 GCF_000327345.1 Myotis davidii
CAACTGTGATGGTTAAAACTATTTCATTAAGAGTTATACTAAAAATGAAAATTTTTATAGTTGAAATATTTAGAATCATTTTGTTTGGTGTAGAATCTTTGAATTAGAATAAAATACACAAGTTACAGAGACATCAATGCTTTCCCATGTCAGTCATTTGCTTCCTTAAGCAGTTGAAACAATATACTTCCCAGCCCTATTGCAGTTAGTGGAGCCAGATGACTCATTCTGTAGTGTTAGTAGAAGAAACTATCGTGTAAGATAGGTGTTGGTTTAGCAGAGCCAGTTAGAGTAAGAAACAAGGAGTCAGTCACAAGATGGAAGTAGCCTGAACTTCTGAGTCACCACAAGGGAGGCAGATAGTAAATATTTTAGGCTTCACAGGCCA
>NW_006337413.1:0-388 GCF_000327345.1 Myotis davidii
AGAACTTAAAAAGACTTTTTTTCCCCAAAGAGGACATCACAACGGCCAATAGCACATACATATTCAACATCAGGGAAATGCAAATCAAAACGATAGTTGGAATGGCTATTATCAAAATAAGAGGTAGCAAGTGTTGGAAAGGATGTGGACAACAGGAAACCCTTGTACACTGTTGGTGGGAATGTAAACTGGTGTGGCCACTTAGGAACCATATAAGGGTTCTCAAAAAACTAAAAATAGAATTACCATACCATCCAGCAATCCCACTTATGGGTAAAAGGAAATAAAAAAAGGATTTTAATGAGCTATATATTCTCTGTATTTATCACAGCAATTATTCACAAATAGCCAAATGCCCATCAACAGATGAATGGTTAAGAAGCTATCA
>NW_006337414.1:0-388 GCF_000327345.1 Myotis davidii
CACAGCTGCCCCTGGACTCTGGCTCCTCATTTCTAAAGCCGAGGATGTGGATTCTCTAAAGGCCCCTGTGGGCTCAGACGTCCCCTGAAAGACGCAGGAGGGGCAGAGGGTACGGGGCACAGACCCCAGGTGCAGCCCAGCCAGAGCGGGGCGGGCCCTCAGCGGCCAGGGTGACATGTTTCCAATAGTAGGAAAGGAGGCTGCTGGGCAAGCCCAGGCCTGACCTGCAAACCCAGAGCCCCACCCACCGTGTGGCCTCAGGGCAGTCCCTTCTCCTCTCAGGGGCTGTCAGCACTACAGATGGAAGGGCCTGGGTCAGGTGGTGGCCACACTCTCCCAGCTCTGAATTCTCGGATTTGCCCTAACAGGACGTCCGCCTCCTGCCTCA
>NW_006337415.1:0-388 GCF_000327345.1 Myotis davidii
AAAAACTAAATCTGGACACAGACTTTACATGTTTTATAAAATTTGTCACTACTTTCTAAAGCACAAAAGTATAAAAATGGTAGAATATACCTTAGGAGAAAATCTAGATGACCTTGGATATGATGATGACCTTGTAACTAAAAGATGAAATGCATGATCTATAAAAAAAAATAGATTAGTTGGATTTCATTAAAATTAAAATCTCTGGACAGACATTGTATAGGGTATAAGAACAATAAACCACAAACTGGGAGAAAATTGTTGGAAAACTCGTACCTGATAATGTACTGGTGTTCAAAATATATACAGACTGCAACACTTGACAATAGCAAAAGAAACGACCCAATTAAAAATTGGGCAAAGTCGCCGAAACCGGTTTGGCTCAGTG
>NW_006337416.1:0-388 GCF_000327345.1 Myotis davidii
TTCTTCTCTTATTTGATATGTTTAAAAATTAAAATCAAGAACACTAACAGGATTCTGACCCCTTTAAATACAGAATCATCCTTGATGTTGTTTTTTTCTATGTCCTTTCCACTCCTCCAATTGTTAGAGATGAACAATGAACACTGATGATTTAACATTTTAAAAATTACTTTCCTGTATATTTTCTCACAAGCCAGCACAACAAAGTATCCAATGGCAGAGGAAAAGGTGAACATATTCATGATGCTAATTCAGAGAGTTTGGATAGTTCCCCACAGATCAATCTCTTGTGACTGTATATTTGCATATGCATAGATACATGTGAAAGGAGAAATGTTAAAGCTGTATTTTGGTGTTATACAATCTATAATAATAAAAGTGTAATATG
>NW_006337417.1:0-388 GCF_000327345.1 Myotis davidii
ATCTTTCCTATATGTCTAAGTTCAAAAATGTCTTTTAAATCCTGAAAGTGAACTGGAAAACAGATGCGTTTTTTTTACAACAGTAAAATCATCAAGTAAATTAGTTGTGAACTCTGAGTTGCTGACTCAAACGTAAATTTAGGTGAAGTAATCAATGCAGCCCCTTCAAATTAGTATTTATTTAATTACTTTGGTTATTTTTTAGATCACATATAACCTGGAAAATGTTTAGCCCTGTCCACAGATACCGAGTTTAGGATTTTTTCTACTTTATGCTTTGTGGTTTTTGATAAGAATATTTTTGTTTCAATGTATCATTTTTACCTCCCTTTAGTATTACAGTTATTTTTCACAGAGAACAGAATTCATAACTATATAGATCAAGCTT
>NW_006337418.1:0-388 GCF_000327345.1 Myotis davidii
AAATGTATGCCAGTTTCATCTTGGTATTCTTCATTGTCCCTGGCATTGTGTCTTATACACAGTAGAGGCTCAAAACATTCCTTGTTTTATGAATAGCTAAATCATTTGTAAGCTTCCACAACTGGAAATCTCCTTTTCTGCTTCCAATGTGGCTGAGATGATTATTCAGATAAACAAATAGCTGTCAAAATTGTTGATCTGCCTAAGAGAAGAGATGCAATGTGCTGTCAGAAATAGGCAGAAATTCACAATTCAGGAAGAGGCAAGGGAATTGCTGAGGGAGGGGCCCACAGGAGAAGAGAATGGCTGAAGTGAATGTGCAGAAAAGGAATGTGCACTCCTTGAGCAGAATTCTTCTAGAGGAGAACTGGAAAATAAGAACCAAAGT
>NW_006337419.1:0-388 GCF_000327345.1 Myotis davidii
TATTACTTCTAAACAGCATGACAAGTCTTAGCAACTAATGGTTAATTTGGCCAGTGCGAACAACCAACTTGGATAAGAATACTGAATTGACAGCCAGAAAGTAAATCGGGGTCAAATTCAAAGCTATATTCCAGATTGTTAGGCCATGCTAAAACTAACCAAAAGTCTTGAGAAATTTATTGAGGTAATTCCAAAATATCATGGGTAGATATGGGAGTGGAGGAGGAGGATGGGATGGACAATTAGTTAGTGCACCCATCTTGGGAATGAAAGGATCGTACGGTACACACCCTATTCTGTGCAGGAAATGCAAATCTCCCAAGAGTAGCTCCGCACTGCAGCACTGGCTAGGCTGAGGTCTCTAACGCAGCTGTCGCCCACCGGTGGT
>NW_006337420.1:0-388 GCF_000327345.1 Myotis davidii
ATAGTTTGCCCACGGCTGGTCTAGGGCCTAGACAAATTCTGAGATGAGAGAAATGACAATGTCATTCTATCACCTACTCTCAGTTGCCGTGGCTCTTACACTGTAAAAACTTCAAACACTGAGTATGATTATAACGTTTAAAGATGTACTATGGTCATTAATACTTCATTAGATACTAAAAGAGCCTATCTTACATGGGAGGGGAAAAAAACTGGTCATTATGAGAGGCCATATGGCAGTCTCTAAGTCTAGGGGACTTAGTATCATTTTGACTTAATTTTTGCTTTATGCTCTGACTTCAAAACCTCACTTTAGCCCCTGGACGGGTTGCTCAGTTGATTGGACTGTCGCTGCATACACCAAAAGGTTGCAGGTTTGATTCCCTGTC
>NW_006337421.1:0-388 GCF_000327345.1 Myotis davidii
CAACCTTTCTTCCTTTCCTCCCACACTTTCACCTCCCTCTGGCATTTCCATGTCCCTAGAAGGGCTGCACCCAAATTCCTTCAACTACCCCCTTGCCAGCTCCTTCAAGTCTGCAATTCCTATTCTTTCTGTGTTCGACACCCTATACCTTTCACCTCTGCAGACTCGTTGGCTTTCCCCACACCGTTCCCTGGATCGCTCACCAAGAAAATCATGAAACTGGGCAAGTCAGACCCACCACAAACTCCTGGTCTTCAGCTTTGTCTGGGCCGCTCCACACCACCTCCTTTCAGCCTGCACAGCCTCTGTGTCCATTCCCTTCAGTGGGTTTCTAAAGCTTCTCTCCTCAGACATAACAGATCCCTCAGGCTCTACTTGCAAGGCAGCC
>NW_006337422.1:0-388 GCF_000327345.1 Myotis davidii
TGCTATGGGAAGCAAGACTGTCCATCTCAAAGGGTGAAGAGCAGATTGCTTGGAGAGCCTACAGGGTGGTCTGGGCATAACTGACCAGATCAGCCCCTGAATAGCTGCTTGGGACAGAGGTCCCCTCACCCCACCCTCACCTCACCCGCACTGGTAGTTTATTTTGTGTTAAGCCACTAAAACTGGGGGGATGTGGATTACAGACATTGGCCGACCTTACACAGTTGGTGAAACTATAGAGCCCCGTGATTCTATAATGTAATATGTCAACGTATCTTAATAGATTTTGTGATTACATATGGAATATTTTTCTCAAGGGTAAGTTTTTGAAAAGTTAAGTAATTTTAAAAACTCAGATCCAATGGTACCATGATTTTAAAATAAGACA
>NW_006337423.1:0-388 GCF_000327345.1 Myotis davidii
GTGCACATATATGTGACATATGACACATTTTTGGATCAATTTTGTAGTGTCAACCTTCACCCTCTAAGAACTATTTATTTGTTGACTAAGTAAATATGTGAATCAATTAAACATACTCTAAAGAATGAAGAAGGATTAATGAGAGAATTCAATGATAAATGAAACCAATGATTCACAGTGAATACATGAAAGATGATTGGAAGCTAAATGTAAGCACAAATATTAAATGAAGGAAAGAAGGTTTAGCCCACAGAATGCATGCAATCAATTTTTATATACTTTTGAGAGGTAGATTTTAAGCTTCCCAGAAATCACTATCATGATTAGGCGATCTCTTGGTAATACTATTTTCTTCTGTTACTAAATCCAAAAGATGTTTCCTTCATCA
>NW_006337424.1:0-388 GCF_000327345.1 Myotis davidii
GTGTAGTGCAGAAAAACAACCATATAAACACTTTGTCATTATTATGTGTTCCTGTTAAGTGGTAAGGAAAACAATCATCATATCTTTTCTCATTCAGTTATTACTTAATTGGATCAAAAGTTCGAAAATGTGAAGCGTCTGCATATGCTGTGCATTGGAGTGGTGCTCCCACAAAATGTGAAGGTAAGTACATCCTGTCTTTAGAATTTGGAGTAGCAGTTCTCAATCTTTTTGGCCTGGGAACCCTGTATGCTTTACAATTAACAAAGTGGTGTCAGAGCTTTTCTGCAGGTGGGTTAGTGCTACTAATCTTCTTTACCTTGGGATTAAAGCAGAGTTTTTTAATAATTATTTTCTAATTCATTTTTAAGAACAGTAATCTCAATAT
>NW_006337425.1:0-388 GCF_000327345.1 Myotis davidii
AGCATATTACCCTTTTATTAGTATAGATTGTCAGATTCATTATCAGGAGATCTTCTCTGGATCTATAAAAATAAAAGTGCCTAAATGGATGCATATATTCCTATCTGTCAGCAAAATTTTAATTTTGGAGCCAAAGAGTATGTAAATTTTAAGACTTTTGATCTATTTAATATGTTGGTATATTTATATGTAAGGATTCATAAACGTACATATTTCTTTCAAGAAATGTATTATCAGCTTACACTTCCATTAGCAGTACATGAGGATGCCAGTTCCTCTACAGTTTGATAATATCAGTATTATACATTTTTAAAGATTATTTGCTAATTCAGGAGATGGAAAATGTTAGACATGAGCAGAAAGCCCTGGATGCCTAGCAAGGGGCAAA
>NW_006337426.1:0-388 GCF_000327345.1 Myotis davidii
AGTGCCATCTTGCCAGGGTTGAGCACTCCTATTCTTACAGCACCAGTCCGGGAAGTGCACCAACCCAGACCTTCAACCAATAATGACACCACATGCCAAGCTCAAGTCCCACAGAAAGGACTGTTGGCTGCTCCCAATAGCGGTCTCTGATGTGCTCTTGTTCTGGAGAAGCTCTAGGTAGATACTCAGTCGCTGAGCTGTGTGGCTTTGGAATGGGGGCCAGTCTAGCCCCCTACCGTTCGGCTTGTCAAGCAACATCCAAAATGGAAGACTATTTTGATCTGTCTTCCCAAGTCCAGGTGGCCCCACCGTGCTGAGCTCTCTTCCACGGGGGGGAAGGGAGCTGCTCAAAGCTGTGCTCCCCCAGGCCCCCACCCCATTTTTTTTT
>NW_006337427.1:0-388 GCF_000327345.1 Myotis davidii
ACACAACACTGACATAGTGAACTTAAAGAGGGTTTGCATGTTGAATTATACAGTTTAATACATGTAATTCAAAGTTAAATTAGTGCGGAGAATATATTAGCTGATGTAAAAGAACTATAGTCACTGCTACTCGAGAGTAACTCAGAACACAAATAAGAGTGACCTATGGATAGGTCCTACCACAATGGACAGTGTTGGTGTCTTCCAAGAACCGATGTCTCAGTGGACCATCCCGCCTGAAGTCAGCATTCTGATCCATTGATTGGGGAAAGTTATCATTGGTTGCTGTACTTTCTCTTTTTTAAATTTATTTTTATTGTTGAGGATATCACAGATGACTCCCATTTCCCCCTCTTTGCTCTACTCTGCCCTACCCCAGACCTTCACC
>NW_006337428.1:0-388 GCF_000327345.1 Myotis davidii
CTTGAACACCTCTGGAGAAAACCACATGTGCCCACACTATCACTAGAGCTTACCCACTGAGATTCATCAGAATAGGACCCTGCTTCTCATTTTTCAGTGAGGACGAATGAGAGGTAGGAGGCGTGAGGGATGATGGTGCAAGAGGCTGTTAAATGGTCAGGTAAAAATCAAGAGGGCTTTTCTTGCCTTCAGAGACTTCGAGATCTGTGGGATATCAATTCAGTTTGATCTTTGATTTACATTTACTCCTTTTTTTGCTCATTACATAGTTTTCTCGGAACACCATTAAAAACAATCCAAATTCATTTGGTTAAAACAGCATCAGGAGGGAAGTGGAGAGAACTTGAGTATCTTTTTTATAGAGCTTAAAGAGGGAAGTCAGAGCAAG
>NW_006337429.1:0-388 GCF_000327345.1 Myotis davidii
GGGAACAGCATGAGCAAAGGCCTGAAAAACTGCACATCGTTCAGAATTCCTGGAGCCTGGACCACGTGGCATATGACTGTAGTGGAGAAGGAAGCCTGAGGGAGAATCAGCGGTAGAATACAAGGAATTTTTAGCTTCCTGCTTGGAGACACAGGGGGTGCTCATTGAATGTATTTCCTCTTGTAAACCTTTATCTCTATTCATTTTAATTGAAAAATTAATTTATGCTCTTTGTTTTTTAAACAAAGTAATAGAAAAGTGTATAGCATAAAAAGCAAATGAGTATGCCCCATTCCCTAGAGGAAATAGTTTAGTGCTTATCCTTCTGGACTTTGAAGAGTGTTTGAAGCACGAAAGTGGCATGAACAGATTTTGTATTAAAAAAAAA
>NW_006337430.1:0-388 GCF_000327345.1 Myotis davidii
TGACCTCCTGGTTCATGGGTTGATGCTCAATCCCTGAGCCACAACAGCCGAGCAATTTGGGCCAATAACGTAAAGAAGTTAGAAGTTGTGGCAGAAGTATGGTGTAAATGTCCTTTGACCTTAAAGCAACTCCATTATTTTAGAGCCTTGGTAATTTTCCTTTGGTTGTGATTCTGCCTGTTCACAGTAGTCATTGTTTTGTTCTATTAGTAACACAATTTTTGTGCTCAGTGGATACTAGTTGCAGTAGGAAACCGTATATGTATTTGCTGTCATCTTTTGACCTTATACAGTAATTCCCCCCTTATTCGAGGTTCTGCTTTCTTCAGTTTCAGTTGCTTGCAGTCAACCTCCATTCAAAAATATTAAATGGAAAATTCCAGAAATA
>NW_006337431.1:0-388 GCF_000327345.1 Myotis davidii
ATAGAACTTCTGTTCAGCTAGTTTTCAGGCAGTTTAGTTATAATTCTGATGTAGTTGCTGGAGGTTCTAAGTATGGTGTTTACCTACGCTGCCATCTTGACAGAACTCGTCAAAACATTTCTTAAATGCACAACACTTGTGGTATCTTACTTTTTAAGCTTCCAAGAACATAAATCAATACAGACACAATTTTGAATCATGCTTTAAATAGCTTTCTCTGTATGACAATTCACAAGAGTATTTAGTTATAAAGTTTATGTTCATCTGTAGTGATTTTAATGGTTTCCTCATTTTCATTGTATCTTTGGCACTGTCTCTTTCTTCTTCTCTTTCTATCACTTCTATTTTGACCAGACCAGGAGATGGAAGCCATGTGGAAGGTACTATA
>NW_006337432.1:0-388 GCF_000327345.1 Myotis davidii
CTCTTCGTATTTAGCATTGTTTTACCCAACTTAGGACTTACTCATATTATCATAGAACCATAAAATATTGGACATGGAAGAGATCTTGGAGCTCATTTTAGCCAATTTCCCATTTTTAGATGATGAAACCGAGGCTTAGAGATGTCACATGGCGTGCCTACAAGGTCACAATTTAAGTGTAGTATTTTATCTGGACAGGCTAACTGCTGAAAAACAAAACAAAACACAATCCTTGATTCTTAGTGGCATATAAGAAACGTAGGAGCTTATTACTTACTCACATCATAGTCTATTTTGGTCTTTTGGAATGGGGTTGGTGTGTTCTATGCAATCATTTAGAGACTATGTGTTTTCACCATCTTATAGGGCTTCAGAGACTGGATACTCT
>NW_006337433.1:0-388 GCF_000327345.1 Myotis davidii
TCCTGCTGAGCTATTGATCATCCATAGTAAATGATGAATAAAATTACAGATTGAAGGAAAGTTTCTAAACCAGTGGCGTTAATCATCAGTTTGGCTTTTAAAATCTCCAAGTGATCTTGACTTGGTCATGTGATATATGTAAATTATATTCCTCTCTTCATTTAACATTTGTATTTATAACTTCTGTAAACAAGGATCATGTATAATTTGGAATAGAAAACATTTAAGATTAATTTTTCATTTGTAATGTTTGCAATTAAGAACAAAACATTAATTTGTTCTGAATATGTTAAAAACATATGCCAACTAAGGAACAATTATTTTAATCAGCCATGCACACTCTGTAATTTCTCCCATATATGCTTAGATTTATATTAGTCCTTCAGAA
>NW_006337434.1:0-388 GCF_000327345.1 Myotis davidii
AAACAGCAGAAGAGGGAGCTCCAGAGCCATGACGTTAGGAAAAAAACAACCAAATTCCATGTGAAAACAAAAAGATTGAGACCCAAATCCATGAAATGATGTTAAAAATACAAAAGTGAATAACATTCCTCTGGGCAATTGAGGTGTGTAGGGAGGGACATGCGTACCAAGCCAACAGGGGTGTGGGGGGGGCAATATTCTCGAGCTGGTCAGCATGGAGGGGGCGTCAGCTGGAGAAGGCCTACCTGGGAGGGGATGGCGGAGGGAGTCGTGGGGGGTTCCTAGTCCTCTCCCTCCTGGAGAACCTCGCACACCGAGCTGGGGTGCCATTCCGGCCAAAGGCTCAGCTCCTCAGAACTAAGCAGTGGTTACCATCCGAGGGATCCCC
>NW_006337435.1:0-388 GCF_000327345.1 Myotis davidii
TGGGGGATTGGAACTCCTCCCCTCCTCATCCTTTCTGGAAAAGATAGTAGTAACTTTCTTTTAGAAAAGTTACTCAGAGTTAGAAAAGTTAGTAGTAGCTTTAAAAATTCCCCTATTAACCAACATGGCTGGGTCTTGAAGCATTTATAGAAAGTTAGTATACTTAAAGTTTTACCACAAAATTAAAATATAAATTATTCTAAAACTATCCTGAACTCAATGTGATTTTACATTGATTAATCAAGGTATCTTAGTACGTTGCAGTGCCTGAGTCAGCACTGCAAATCTCGCCACTCCAGCATGAGACTTCTCAACAATGATCAGACTTCTGTTGGCAGAAATGTGGATGGTCCGCATCTAGCATGCTGTCATCTCTGTGGAGACCTGC
>NW_006337436.1:0-388 GCF_000327345.1 Myotis davidii
AAATTCTAAATCTTTTAGAATGGCTTCTGACTGACTACCTAGTCTCTTTCATATCAGCACCTTGTACACAATTGCAAACAGACGATCATACCTCATGTGTACTCTGTCTCTCTCATCATTATCTTTCATGTTTTTCTTAATAATTTTGACATTTCAACTCTTCTTTCTAGTTTAGGGCCTTTGCTGCGATCTGGCCCCACTTAAAAATTTAACTACCTAACCCATACTAACTCTTCAGGAATTACCTCAATAATCTCTCACAAAGAATAATTTTTCCTCTTCCTTTTATACACTATCCTAACATTACATATATCTTTTTTAAATGTAGCATAATAGTGGGTGAATAATCTACTTTTTAATTAGCTATACATAAGTCCTTCCCCTACAT
>NW_006337437.1:0-388 GCF_000327345.1 Myotis davidii
TGGAAAACAGACAGTTTGGACACACTCAGTCAGACCCAGAGCCTGTTCCCTTAACCACTACACAGCCCTGTCTCTTGATGAAGTGTAGCTGCATAAACCGGGCTATCTAGGCCAGTTCTCCTGGGTGTCTAATGCTGACAGAGTCCCCAAAGGACTGGGCTGAAGGGTCCCACAAGATCACCTAGACCTCATCTTATTTGAAGTAATTTTACAGGTATAGACTCTGAAGCCCAGAGAGGTTAAGTAACTTTTCCGGAATCACACAGCAAGTCAACCAGAATCCTGTCTTGAATTCAACTCTGACCTCCATTGTTGTTCTCCTTCTACTCTCCTGCCCTGGCCTGCAGAGGGTCATTTTGCTGAGTCTTCTTAACCCTGTTGTTTCCAC
>NW_006337438.1:0-388 GCF_000327345.1 Myotis davidii
TGAGCTTGTCAGGTTTAGTATGTGGCCCTTTTTCTGTCCACACTTTCAAGGGTCAAAGCCATATGAAAAGGTCATCCTAGTACTTAAACATATCAGTGTTGACTGCATTTTGAAGAAAAATAAATAGTGCTAGGCTATGGTGAGCATTATTAAAAGCAAAACAATAAACAAAACAATAAAAATCCCCTTTTTTTCTGATAGGTCTTTTGTGTATTTTTTTAAATTGAAAATTAAAGTTAAACCTCACTGGGTATAATGGCATAATGCACAATTACCAACTATTTCCTCTCTTTCCCAGCAATCAAACATAGAGGCTCTAAAATCAGGGATACAAGGTAAAATTCCTGCAAACCAGCTGGCGGAAATATGGTTGAAGCTGATCGATGAA
>NW_006337439.1:0-388 GCF_000327345.1 Myotis davidii
TGGCCTGTGGGCCATAGTTTGAGGGCCCCTGATCATGAGGGTCACCATCCGACCAGGGTTAGTTCATAGAACCAATCACCAATAGTAATAGTTTTCACTTGATAAAACACACATTTTTTATGTTGTGTCCACATAATTAAAACATTATTGGTTAGAATCATTTACATATTTAAATAACTCTCTCAAAAAGATTTCTCCTAGAAAGAATGATGATAAATTACAAAGAGAATGAAAGTGAGGTGGCTTTTTGTAAATAAAAATTAAACAGATGTAAGGATGTAGAAGTAAATTACTTGCTGATGACTCAGTTGGTTAGAGTGCTGTGCCATGCACCAAAGGGTCATGGGTTGGATTCCCTGTCAGGGCACATAGCCAGGTTGTGGGTTCA
>NW_006337440.1:0-388 GCF_000327345.1 Myotis davidii
AAGATTTAAGTACCTCTTACAGTGCTGAATTCTTCCTATTTAGCTTCTAGCTCATCTGGATTGGGAACCATAAAATTAGCTTAGCTTTTCTAAGTGGAGGAAAATCAGCTCTAATACCCTGGGTCTTGTCAAAGAACCCAGGATATCAGTTATAATGTAACTGATAAACATGCCCCTGGTGCTTATTTCTCTCTATCCTCTTACAGAGTTTCCAAGTCAAGGATTGTAAATGTACGTCTTTAGACAGATGCAATAGATTTTCAAGAAATAAAACAAAGACATCATTATGCTAAAAATAGACAGTACTAGTAAATAAAATGCGAAGATAGGTCTTGTCTTTCCTTTTTTATATACTAGGGTGAGTCTATAACTCTCAATATACTAATGA
>NW_006337441.1:0-388 GCF_000327345.1 Myotis davidii
TTTTAAAGAATTCTCATGATTGGCCACAAGCCTAAGAATGGAAAACACAAGAATTCTCGTGATCCGTTTAAGAGACTATGACAGGCTCATGTCAGTTTATAAAGGGGCAATGCCAAAATTTCAGTTAAAATCTCTTCCAAAGCCATTGTTCTTAATGACTTCTCTATGCTGTTGTTTTGGCCTATTGGGGCTGCTATGACATAATGCCACATACTGTGTGTCTTATGAACAGCACAATGTATTGCTCACAGTTCTGGGGTCTGGAAGTCCAAGATCAGGGTGCTGGCCTGGTTATATTCTGGTGAGAGCCCTCTTCCCAGTGCAGACTGCCAACTTCTCACTGTATTCTCACACTGTGGAGGAGTCTAGGGAGGTCTTTTTTTTTTTT
>NW_006337442.1:0-388 GCF_000327345.1 Myotis davidii
ACAAACATGCATACACAGAGAGATAAGACTGGTGGACCAATCAGTCCATAATTTTAAGCAATGTTACATCATCTATAAATGTCATAACAAGGAACCAAAAATCTGTTTTATAATTCCAACATGGTGATTGCTTCCTTTACATGTCTATTTTCTCATTAAATCTGCAGTCTCTTTAGAGGCATATTCGGTGCTAAGACATCTTGAAAATTAAGGTAAATACTCTAGAAATATACTTTAAGTGTTTTCAAAGTATTTGTGTGATGCTCTCATATTTCATGTTTATTCCCATGTGTACATGTGTATGCACACATACAAATGTTAAAAGCAACTTCTTCAGTGCAATCTCTACAGCTAGCTAAATGTTTCTGATAGAAGGCAATAAACTCTT
>NW_006337443.1:0-388 GCF_000327345.1 Myotis davidii
GACATTAAGCCATCAAAGCAGACCTCTTCTTTAAGCTGCTAATCCTTTGTTTTCTTTTGTGGCCAGGAAGTAGAGTCTGGGTCCTAAATGGGGGTCATCCAGGGTGAAGAATTAAGCAGCCAGTGACTGCATGAGTCAATCAAAGGAAGGCCTCCATGGGTGCAAAATACAAGGTAAATGACGACATAGGTCATCCATGAGCCAACTCACACCCCGGTGCAGGCTCCAGTGCTCCAGAATTCCCAAAGAGGGGTGTCCTGAGGAGGCCGTGGAGGTGGACATGTGTGGGAGGCAGGGAATAGTGCCAGAGATGTCTTCAAAAATGCTTTTGAGTTACAAAGAGTAGGTTCCTGTTTAGATTTTATGCTAGAGGTTTTTTGTTTTTTTT
>NW_006337444.1:0-388 GCF_000327345.1 Myotis davidii
GATTTGCATATTACACTTTTATTATATAGGACTGTCTTTGATATACTAACTCTCTTCTAGCATTCTTCCTAAGATAATAATTGACTATGCACAAGGATTTGTATATTAAGTGCATAATACAGCATTATTAAACTAAGAAAAACTGAAAACATTTTCAATGCCTAACAGGAAAATGAGTAAATATTGGTACAGCTACCCAATGAAACACTATACCACCATTAAAAATGGAATTTTTTTCCCTAGTTGGTTTGGCTCAGTGGATAAGAGTGTGGGCCTCCCAGGTTCTATTCCCATCAAGGGCAATATGGCCAGGTTGTGGGCTCGATTCCCAGAAGGGGACATGCAGGAGGCAGCAGATCAATGGTTCTCCCTCATCATTGATGTTTCT
>NW_006337445.1:0-388 GCF_000327345.1 Myotis davidii
AAAAAAAATGGTAAGTACTAGTAGATAAGGAGGAAGGACAGTAAAATATAAAGGAATCTCATTCTAAAGGGGTTTTACTAAATTTAAATACCTGGGGCCATATCCAGTGTGGCTAGATGTGAAGGCCTACTGGGGCCACATTCTGGAAGGTTCTGGCTGGGAATGTTTCACAGATACCCAGTGGAGTCAGATGCAGGATACGCCTGCAGGGTGGGAACCGGAAGAGTGACAGGATCCTGGAGATTTAGGGTTTGGATCAGAGCGAAGTGTATAAACCCAGAAAATGGAAAGAATGGCAAAGAACATGCAGATGGTTCAGAGTGAAGGAACCAAAATGAAGCTCTCCTGGCACCACTGAGGAGTGTGGACAGCAAGCCAAGCAGAGGAC
>NW_006337446.1:0-388 GCF_000327345.1 Myotis davidii
TAAAGAGAAAATAAACAAATGGGACTACATGAAGCAGTTTTTAAGAGAATTCATTCTGACTCTGATCAGGCCTCCAGGTCCAACTAGGCATTCACAGGAAATTACAAAGGCGAGAGTAACGTGTTAAAATGCCATGAAAATCCAAACATGGAAACTATAGGATAAAATTATTTGACAACAGCAATAACAAAAAAATTCAAATAATAAAATGATGAAAGAGGATTCTATAGATTATAAGAAACTTAAGCAACATAGTAATCACTGCCATTGATGGGCCTTATTTGGATTTGATTTAATTAAACAATTTGTAAAAATAAAAATGCATACATTAGTGCATGCATGAAACAATTGGAAATATGAATCCTGGGTACCAGAAAGTTGATAATAT
>NW_006337447.1:0-388 GCF_000327345.1 Myotis davidii
GATTCAAGAAAAAGAAAGGGATTCACAGGTGAGCCCACACATGACTGTTCTGCATTGCTTTTGCCAAAAATGAAGAAGCTGTAGCCATTATTCAGGTGGTATTCAGTGCACCAGCATTAGAGAAAGTCTGCTTAGTGATCTCATGCATGGGCCCAGGGACACCACTTTGCTAATCCAACTTTACTTGCTTTTAGAGTAGCAGAACTTTAATAGTTGGAGAGGACTGTGGAGATCATCTTGTTCATGCTCCTAGCCAATTCAGGGATCTCCTCATCCCACTCCTTCCTCCAGGGTCCATGCTCTGGTCTTTGCAGTCATGCCTTTTCTAGGGCGAGGCCCATATACATAAAAGGCAACAAGGCTACTGCCCTCATCAGCCCTTGCAACA
>NW_006337448.1:0-388 GCF_000327345.1 Myotis davidii
GGGGTGAGGAGCTGATGTATGTGTAAACTGACCAAGTTACCCTTGGATATGCATTGATCCAACCTCTTCCCCACCAAACACCCAGGACTGAAAATTTATAACCAAGAGAGATCACTACCTCATCATGGCACTCAATTAGAAGTGAATGCCAAAACAGAGTTATTGCCCATAGAGGGGAGCAAACTAGGTGAATCTGAAGGGTTTTTCTGGCACTTAGGACTCTATGGCTTATTCCTCTAGTCCCTTCCTCTTAACCATTGCCTGACTTTCAGTACTCTCTTCATATGCATAGAGTTTTCAAACTGTGGGTTTTGATCCATTATTGGATTATTAAATCAATATAGTGAATGATTTCTTATGTTTTTTAAAATATATTTTTATTGATTTC
>NW_006337449.1:0-388 GCF_000327345.1 Myotis davidii
GACTAATGAGTTTGCCGACCACTGGCCTAAACTCATTCCTCTAATTCTGAGTCTTATTCCTATAAGCTTGGAACCTGTCTTCTTTGTCTCTGGACCTTCCCTCTCCCTATTCCCTTTTGTACACTGGGACACCAAACTTAGACCCTCATCTGACCGAGTTTGGACTCTACAGGTGCCGGTTTCTGTACGTGGTTCCATGCAGCTGGAAAATGGGACCCCAGTGGCCCAGTTTCTTCTGGAAGGATTGACTGACACAGAGGAGCTGAGGCCCTTGCTCTTTGCCATCTTTCTGCTGGTCTACATAGTGGCTATCGTTGGGAACCTGGGTATTGTCAGCCTTATCATAATGGACTCCCGGCTCCACACTCCCATGTACTTCTTCTTAGCC
>NW_006337450.1:0-388 GCF_000327345.1 Myotis davidii
TGAAACCTATGAACTTAGTAAAAAAAATTTTGCATTTTCATATTAAGCAAACTTCTTGAAAAATTATACTTTTTAAAAGGTTTCTAATCCATTTTTCTTCTTTCTATCATAAAGTCTATCTATAAACTATAACACCACCATAGGGTCCTTCATACTAAAAATTCTATGCTCAGAATTGACTTCTGGGATTTAGACCTTTCTATCTAACTTGGATATCCAGATGAAAATATTCCATTGGTACCTCAAACTCAGTACTTAAGATTTACTCATCAGTGTCCACTTTCTCCCAGCTCTATGTTCCTTGTATCATGAATAATATTATCAAGTTAGTAATTAGGAGTCTTCCATTTTTCCTTTATAGCCTTCTAGGTAAGCTTACACTATTTGT
>NW_006337451.1:0-388 GCF_000327345.1 Myotis davidii
TGAGATGTGGTCACAGAGGTAGAAAATAATAAAGTGAACTTTCTATCTTTTAATGTTTCATACAATTTAATCGATTTAATGTAGTATAATGTTCTTAGCCCTTTTTTTATTGGACATTTACTCATAAATAATATGACCACAGATGTTTTCTGTGTATACAGCTTTTATCTTATTTTGAATTACCCCATAGAGTGTGTCCCCAAGTGTATAATTACTGGGTTTTGTGATATAATTCTAACTTATTTTTGAAAAGGCTTATATCCACTTAAAGTGTCATGAGCAATATATAAGTGCACCAGTTTTGCTAATACTCTCTAGCTTTGTGTAATATTATATTTCTTTAAATTTTACTAGTCAAATACTTACATAGAAGTAGAAGTAATTTCTG
>NW_006337452.1:0-388 GCF_000327345.1 Myotis davidii
TCCCACATTGACAGAGTGAGTCTTGGTTTTGCCTAGATGTCAATAAGACCAGTAATATGGTTCTCACTTAGCTATTTTTTTTTTAAATTTCTATTTTGCTATTATTCCTATGCTTTCTTGTTTGAGAACGCTTAACAGTAGAAAGTGTGAGTGGTTAAATTCAAACACCATGTCTACCTGCAACCCCTATCAAGTGTCTGAAATGATACTTCTGTTATTTACATAACAGACTTACCTTATTTGACTAAAAATATCCTTCAAATTTCCATGGGAATAATAAAAGTAGACCTTAGAACTGAGAAGTCTGGTATCCAGTTTTGTAGAATTGAGGCAAAAATAAACCTGCAAGTACCATCTTGTGGTCAGTAGTGGAATTGTTGGGCTAATA
>NW_006337453.1:0-388 GCF_000327345.1 Myotis davidii
GTTATTATTTGGTAAATGTTTATAATTGTTTGGCCATCTTTATTTTTTAAAGAACAACTAGCAAAGTGTTTGGACTTCAGTAATTATTACTTTAACCCATTAATAATTAATTAAAATTTTTGACAGCAAGAATGATAGAAAGGGCTAAGTAGAGAAGTTCTATTTTCTGAAAGGTGCTAAAACATAAAATCTGATCAATTCTTTTTTAAAACACTTTTAAAGAATCTATAGAATACGTGATCCCTCCCACAGAGAAAAAGTAAACACTGAGATGTAGCAGTATTTTACTTTATATTTATGGATCCATCACCATGACATTCCATTAACACTAACAGTGCCATGAGGTTGGTTGAAATTCCCAGTATTCACTTGTTTCCATTTTTTTTTT
>NW_006337454.1:0-388 GCF_000327345.1 Myotis davidii
AAGGTACGGTCAATTACCATGTTTATTATTAGATAGGATTATATCTCAATAAAGCTGGGGAAAAATCTGTCCTAAGTACTCTGCAACAAGACATATATTTTATCTATGGCAAAGTTAACTTCATATGTTTAATTCAGTTTGGATGCAGGTGTCATTGCTCTTCGGATTAGTAATTTCAGCTATGATTTGGGATCTCGATCAGGACAGACCTTATTTTACCTGTCAGGGTAGCTTGCCTAAACTGAGCCCATTTATTATGTAACTAACATTTTCATTATTATTCTCCTCTGCGTTCTCCTCCCACATGCCCTATTTTGTCTAATGGTTGTTATTCATTTATTACTCCAATTTAGAAATTTGAGTGTAGTCCTTGACACCTCTCATTTTT
>NW_006337455.1:0-388 GCF_000327345.1 Myotis davidii
AAAAATCCCATTGGCTCTTAGGCTCTATCACAGCACCCGCAAGACTCAAGGGTAGAGAACTAATGCTGTGACATCTGGCTGCTGATTTTGTTGTACCAATAGGAACTCTTTTCTTCTGACCCAAGTGCCTAATACCACTGGGACAACATCTCAGGCTCTTCACAATTCTTGACAAAACAGTTCAACTTTATTAAATATTTTATAGCTTAATTAAAGCAATGTTAAATTTTATACAAAAGTAAATAATTTCAGTGACTTGATTGAATGCATAGATTAATGTTATTCATTCACTCATTAAACAAATATTGTTTATGTTCCTACTATGTACCAGTAACTTTGCTTTGTTTTTTAGATACATTGGTAAATAAGGCAGGTATGATTCTGGCCC
>NW_006337456.1:0-388 GCF_000327345.1 Myotis davidii
AAAAAAACAGATCTTCTTGCCTCTGCAGTTCCCTAAGGCCATCTATTTAGTGCTGGCTTTATCATTACTCATAATCTCCTTTACATAAAATCAACTGATCATAGATGTTAATCACACCTACCTAAATTAGTATTTGATTGAATAATGGGAGGACTATAGCTTAGTCAAGATGGCACATAAAACTCAACATCACAACTACAAATGCAAGTCTTAGTCAGAATATGCTGAAAAACAATGATACGCCATTTTCTGGTCATATTAAATTTACTGTTTAGAACTTTATAGTGGAAATGCAGAGCAACATGTCTTCTCACCATATGTTCTCTTGAACTCTTTAGATTGTATTCACTGCATTTTGAAACTGATTGCTTTCAACGTTGGTTGCATT
>NW_006337457.1:0-388 GCF_000327345.1 Myotis davidii
TGGAGAGTTTTGCTTTGTTTTCTATTTTTAAAGCCTGGAGAGTGTTTACCATTGGAGAGGAAGGAAAGAGATGGAATAGAGAGGGGAATCTGGGGCCTTCAATTGTAACAGTAATATTTTACTTCTTCAGAAAATCTGAAGGAAACTTGGCATAACGTTAATGTTTTAAGTGGAGGCAAGAATGAAAGGAGAAAGTTAATAGACTCTGGAGTTTTAAGATATTAGGATGTTTAGGACAGGAGGCTTAAGCTGGGCTGGTGTGGGTCACTGGATGAGCATCAACCAATGAACCAGGAAGTCACACTTCAATTCCAGGTCAGGGAACATGCCCAGGATTCAGGCTCCACCTGCAGTAAAGGGGTGTGCAGGAGGCAGCCAATCTATGATT
>NW_006337458.1:0-388 GCF_000327345.1 Myotis davidii
TTTTTTTTTTAATCTCATCTTCCTCCAGTTCCTGATCTGAGCATCCTTCATTCTTGACAGGACCCTCTCTTATTGAGCTTCCTCACTCTCTGTGCACATTTCTCCTCCTACCCCTTGGTCATAGGGTTACCCCTGCCTTCATAGGATCTTTGCTCTATAACAGTCTGTGTTCAAATTTCTCCTTTATATAAGGACACCATTTATCTCAGGTTAAGGCCCACCCTAAGGAGCTCATTTCAACGCAATTATCTTTTTAAAGACCCTATCCCCAAATACAGTCATATTCTGAGCTGCTGTGGGTTAGGACTTCGACATATGAATTCTGAGTGGGCACAGATCAGCCCATCACAGGGTGATGGAGGAGGTAGGTATGGACTTCAGAGCTGGA
>NW_006337459.1:0-388 GCF_000327345.1 Myotis davidii
AATAAACTTGTATAGAGTCCTCAGTCACAACTGTGGTGTAAGAAACTAATCAGCTGGTATATTGTGTTGAGGCCCCTGAACTGCTTCCCTAACATGTCTGGCTTTGGGATGCCAGAACTTTTCCTAAGACATGCTCTGTCTAAACAGGTGAAGTAGCGGCCACATGCTGGCCATTGGCGTAGGTTAGGTAAAGAGCAATTTCCCTCAGCTCTCCTCTCCTGGGTCTGCCACGCTGTTCTCACATCTCACGCTTGGAGGAAAGATCTTCTAGGGCTCCCTGGATGTTGGAGAGATGCAAGTGAGAAGCCAGGGTTCCAAAGGCTGCATATTCTTTATTATTAAGACCGAATTTTCAATGGCAGAAAGTAAAGAAATTAAGCAAAAAACA
>NW_006337460.1:0-388 GCF_000327345.1 Myotis davidii
GTGGAAAAGGCCAAACCCACACCCAGACCCAAAGAGCTAGAGCCAAGGAATGAGGAGCAAGGACTGACGTGGTCACAGTGACCAGGGAGGGTCTGCCAGGCCATCCACAGAGTAGGCTGCGGACATAGGTCCCCCCCTCGGCCCCCTCCATCCAAGTCTGAGTGTGACAGGGATGCTCGGCGGGTGACCTGGGAGGAGCAGAAGAGCCCCTCATCTCCACCCTCTGGCTCCAGCAGGACCAGGAGGAAGGAGCCAGACGTCAGGGCCACGATACAGTTTCCTTTATTGAGAAGGAAGAAAGCAAGTTGTTAACACAACAAATTACACATTGATGAAACTAAGAAGGTATCTTTAAGACCATGATGACCATGTTTGAAGGAGCATTAAA
>NW_006337461.1:0-388 GCF_000327345.1 Myotis davidii
TTCTTTCTCTCCCTTCCTAATCGATCACCAATGAATTTTATGTAACCCACTTAAGTCTTCTCATTTAATTGTAATGCATAAAGCAGGGTGCAGAATTACCATTTTCAGGAGTATTTTCTCAATCCCTTGAGATTTTGTTTCCCAGCAATTGTCCTCAGCTTGGCTCTAAGAATCTAACAAAAATTTTCTACAGTTTTGAGTGTTTATTACATTGGCAATAAGAAATAACACCATTCAAGTCTGTTCAATGCTCCCTTCCCAAAGTAAAAGCAAACAAACCAACACACAGAGGTAGAGAATAATGAATTAGCTCATTAGCACACATTCAGATTCCACTGGTTGATGGATTTGAAGGCCTTAATTCAGTGGTTCTCAACCTTCCTAATGC
>NW_006337462.1:0-388 GCF_000327345.1 Myotis davidii
TACTGGGGACTGAGCCTGCAACCCATGCATGTGCCTGACAAGGAATTGAATCAGCAACCTTTTGGTATAAGGGATGCTGTTCAACCAACTGAACCACACTGGTCAGGGCATGGGCAGGTATTTTTTATTTATTTAGTACCGTGGTGAGGTGGTTTAAAACACATGGACAAATGTTTTCTGTGTGTGTTGTTTTTACACTCCCTTCTGAAAATATAGTGGGTTCTAATCTCCCTCCCTTCCATTATGGGCCAGTCCTAGTGACTCTAAGAGACAGAAAGTGGTGGAAGAAGTGAACCACAGGCACCCTATCTTGTTAGAACTGCCGTTTAAAATTTTCCACCAAACATAGAGGGTTCTTTGTTCTGTTAATTAACTCTGCTATTCCTGG
>NW_006337463.1:0-388 GCF_000327345.1 Myotis davidii
AATTTATAAAACAACATGAGATTAAATCAAACACACAAAAAATAATATAATCAAGAGATGTGGCAAACACAAAGTACATGAGGCTGATGCCAGCATAACATACCAAAAAAACATTTTTAAGTAGAAAAAGTAAAAGCACACTATAAAAGTTATAGTATAGTAAATACATAGACCAATAAAAAATGTAGTATTTTCATTATCAAGCAGTATTGTACATAATTGTATATGCCTGGAAGTGTAGTAGATTTGTTTATACCCACATCATCACAAATTGATGAGTAATACATTGCACTACCATGTTAGGATGGTATTGACATCTCTAGTCAATAAGAATTTTTCAGTTGCATTATAATCTTACTAGTGGCTCAGTGCATGAATTCATGCACAT
>NW_006337464.1:0-388 GCF_000327345.1 Myotis davidii
CACTTCCTGCTCCTCATATTCCTGAAGGTGCCCCTGTTCCTGAGCATGCTCAGTGCTGTCCTCTGGGTGAACAGGCCTCAGCGGGCAACTTGTGAGGAAACACAGTTTGGCTAAGACAACCTGCCACCGTCCCCGCCCACCCATGTCCTGTCCAGAGACACCGCCACTCGGGCTACAGAAGACGGAACCGCCACCCTGAACCTTACACCCCTTTTCAGCTTATCGCAGAGACTTAAAGAAACATTTTAATGACTATATCACCCACACACACGTGTGTGTATGAACAGTTGAAGGACTGAAAATAAACATCTGTGTACCGCCATTCAGCCTAAGAAATCAAACATCATGGAGGCATTTAAAGCCCCACCTACTCCTCCCTGACCTCAAG
>NW_006337465.1:0-388 GCF_000327345.1 Myotis davidii
AAATCAATAAAAATATATTTAAAAAAATAAACGGTGGGCCTTCCGACCTCGTGCTGACCCAGTTGCCATTGACTGTTGGCATCAACTATTTACATGATTTAACTGAACGGAAGCTCGGGGAGTGACGCGAATACTCTAAACAGTCAGACGTTATTGATACGGCTCGCTCTGCGGGATTCAGGAAAGCTGTGCCAAGCCAATTAATTCCGTAAACAGAGTTTTGGAGACGGATGCTCTCAGGACTGAGAGGACACGTTCCCTCGGAGCCCCTCCCACGGAAGCAGCACATGCTGTTTACACATGGCTCATTTCTGAGTGAAGGCGGGCCCCCTCAGCACCCCTAGGAGTTGAAATGCTAATCCTGGGATGTTTAATACATCCCATCCCA
>NW_006337466.1:0-388 GCF_000327345.1 Myotis davidii
AAAGAAAGACCAGCTGATGTTGTTGTTGTTGTTTTTGGATGAACATGTCCTTTCTCTTTGGAAGATCAAAGACAAATACCTATAGTCACGAGAATCAATTCATTCTGGGAAGTCTGAGTGGGCAGGAGAGAGGATAGAATCCTCCATGCAAGGGAATGAATGTTGCTATGGAAACCAGACTACCCTTTAGTGTAAGCCCCAATGCACTTGCCAGGCTGCCTGACCCTGCATATTAACATTGTGGATCCAGAGAACTGCCTGTATATTAACACTATGGACCCAATCTCTTTTAAAAGGCACTATTCAGATATTGATCTGATGAAACTTTATGACTTTAGAGAAAAGGAAGTTCTTGTCTCCTGGGAGGAGCTGCATTTCGTAGAACCTA
>NW_006337467.1:0-388 GCF_000327345.1 Myotis davidii
TTTATGATCTTAGCAAATTAATCTCTTTAAGTCACAATATCCTCATCTACAAAATGAGGCAAAACTATGCATACTTCCTAGGGCTTCTGTGAGGCTTGAATGTGATAATATTTCTACAGTGCTCCTAGCCCAGTGTGTGACCTATGAAAACACATCCTCTGTCTTCCCTGTTGTGTGCCAAAAGTAGTCTAGTGTACAATTAACGTAGGCATTTGTTGTACGCCTAATCTATGAAATTTGAGCAGCTTTCTTTCTACTTTGAACTAAAGGAGGTTCTATTGTTATCTTTGCTTTAATAATAAATTGTTGGTCAGATCTATGAAATATCTAACACCATATTCTGGCTCAGAAATAACCCCAAATGACATTATTTTTCCTGTGGGGAAAA
>NW_006337468.1:0-388 GCF_000327345.1 Myotis davidii
GGACACTTAGCATATTAGCCTTTTATATATAAATTAATGTGCTATCTACAGTGCAGTAAATTCAAGCTTGTTATGTTTAATCTTTTATCTCTTTTCAGGCCCTGGAACAAGTGTAGACACACACTTGTTATATACTTAGATATTATTGATAAATGCAAAGTAGATTTACCATGAATATAGGTTCCCAGCATATATATTTTGAAAATCTACAACCTGAACCTCCTATACTTTCTCCTGGTAGACAGAATAATTTATATGAATTGGACCTTACTTTGGGAGAATGAAGTAGATAAATGCCACCAAAATAATAAACTTAGCCAACACATGTATAGCATTTTCTGTGCCACACTGTATTCTATGCACTTTACTGATCTGAACTCACAACCCT
>NW_006337469.1:0-388 GCF_000327345.1 Myotis davidii
AAATGAAGTATTTGCATCAACACATTAATGATGTCTGAGTGAAATATTAGAGATGGCTGCGACACTGGAGAGAAAAGAAGTGTGGCTCAGAAAAATTTCACCTAATCCTCAAATGTAAAAAGAATACCACTTGGCATTTATACAGATCGTAGCAATTCCTAAATGTCATTATTGCGGTTGCAGAAGCATTCAGTGCTTACTGACCAAGTTACTGTTTACTTGGCATCCCAATCTATACTTTTGTGTTCAAATATCTACGGCTACTTGTGGACTAGAAAATCCAATAGGAGTGGTAAAAAGATTTTATGTCTCTGGAATATATTTGACTTTATCAAGTCAGTATTAGAAACCAGAGGTATACCAGAACACTCAGAAACAACTACTTTTT
>NW_006337470.1:0-388 GCF_000327345.1 Myotis davidii
GAGAGAGAGAGAGAGAGGAACATTGATGTGAGCAAGAACCATTGATCAGTTGCCTTCCCTAAGTTCCCCCACTGGGGATCAAACCCACCACCCAGGTATGTGCTTTGATGGGCAATGAGCTGGCAACCTTTTGGTGCTCAGGATTACACTCAACCAACTGAGCCACTCCTGCGGGGCTACCTACCCTTCATATATTTTTATTAAATTACTGGCAGGCAAAGTGGGAAGGCTGTAGTGTGTTCAGGTGTGTGTGGAGTCTGGATATTAAAGCTACCAAGGGTCAAAATGCTTTGATGGAAGGATGAAAACATTACTCAGTCACTAATTTTCAAGTCACCAAAACACGAAGTGTAATGGATGAAATGCACCCTGCCTTGGGATATTTGTC
>NW_006337471.1:0-388 GCF_000327345.1 Myotis davidii
GGTCGCGATCCACAGGTTGAGAACCACTGCTAAGCCAATAAAGGATAATGAGAGAGAATACCATATTAACTCAAAATAGATTCACTGTTTCCACATCCTAAGCATAATTTATTAAAAATGTTTTAATTTAATTGACAGTGTATATAAATAATTCAAAGAACATGATAACCATAGGATAACAGATTTAGAGATGAAAAATCTCAATGTTGCCAACCAGGGAATTCATCATTTATCGCATTGTATTTGGGTGTTCTACTAAGTTGGATATGAAAATCTCTTACAAAAATAATTCAGAAGCAGAAGATATATGTTTTTTAACTCTGCCAGCAGAAAGTGATTTTCAGGGATGGTTGTCATAAAGATACCATGTTGATAATCTCTAAATGTT
>NW_006337472.1:0-388 GCF_000327345.1 Myotis davidii
TGCCTTGGTCTGCACCACCATGACCAGCTTCCCAACCTACATCCCTGTTTCCATCCTTGTCCTTCACAGTATCTCTGCTCAGCTCAGCAGCCAGAGTGACCCCTTTAAATCTGCCTCTGATCAGATTACATCTCTGCTTAGAACTTTCTAACAGTTTCCCAGTTTACTCACCATGAAAGCCAAAGTGTTCTGACCTCAGTTCCTCATCTCGTCCCCCCGAATAAACTCCGCTCCAACCACATTGGTCTCCTTGCTGTTCCTCACACTCCCAGCTTAGGGCCTTTGCACTAGCTGTTACTTTAGCCTGAAAAGCTCTTTTAGGCCTTATGTGAATTCTACCTTCTCCATAAAGCCTGCCCTATTCACCCCACTTTACATCACACCCCAA
>NW_006337473.1:0-388 GCF_000327345.1 Myotis davidii
AATTAAAAGCAAGTCTTATCTGTACACTCCAAAACATGCCTTCAGTCCAGCACCTTTCACCACCTCCATTGGTACCACCATTATTTCTCACTTGAATTTCTGTAATAGTCTCCTAATTCGTTTTACTTTTTAAATTTTTCTCCTCATTTAAAAAATGTGAGGTAATTTTTACACACAATGAAATACACAAGTCTTAAGAGAGTTTTGATGAATATATCTGCCTATGTAAACAACACACCAACCAATATATAGAGCTTTTCCATCACCTCAGAAAACTCCCTCATGTCCATCCAATCCAAACTCCACCTCTCATAGGCAACCACCATTCCACTTTCTAACATTATCAATTGCTTTTTTCCTGTTATTAAACTTAATTTAAATAGAATCA
>NW_006337474.1:0-388 GCF_000327345.1 Myotis davidii
GTAATTCTTGAAATATTTTCTAATAATGATAATATATCAAAAAAAGAGAAACAGAGAATGGGTGCAGGGCAAAATTGAACATCTCTGATTACATTAAAAGAAACATCTTCTTTGAATAAAGGAGGTTATAATTCCTTTTTTTATTGGAAGGGAGAATTTTAGGGCATATATAGAAATAGATTCCTTTATGTATGTAAAAGTGAAGAGTGTAGTGCTGTGAAGTGTAAGTAATTGGGAAATAGTTGTGAACATGTGAAATTGCAGCTCTGGATTGTGGAAACACCAAGTGTTTCAAAAATATACATTCAGACACTGAAAGACCAAAGCAATAAGACCATTATTTTGTAGTTATTACAATTTAAAACTCTATTGTTTTCTTAATTAGAAC
>NW_006337475.1:0-388 GCF_000327345.1 Myotis davidii
CCCTCTCTCTCTAAAAATCAATAAACACATATTCAAAAGAAAATAAGGTTTTAACGTCTAGAACTTTGTATTAACATCAAAGTGTCCAATAGGAGCCATCCATTGACTTTATAACTTCTCCTGAAACACTGGATTTAAGTACCAGCACAGCGTGTCATCACCACTATTTTAGATACAAGTTTGGCATTCCTTCCAAACCGCCTCTTCTCCCACATCAGTTTGACCAGGAAGCTCTGAACTGCCTGCCATCTCCTCTTAGCTTGCAGGGCCTCCAGCCACCTTGTCCAAAGAGAAGAACTGACTTCCTTGATCATGTCTGTACAATAGAGAATTAGTTTCAAACGCTGGTGAAGATTCTCCAAACCAGTGGTTCTCAACCTTCCTAATG
>NW_006337476.1:0-388 GCF_000327345.1 Myotis davidii
CCGTTCAGTCGATTTGCATATTAGGGTTTTATTCGATAGGACGGAATGTAGATATAAACACACCTATTAATCAATCCTTGTCTACTTGCTCAAAATATATTAACTATCTGATAGCTTGAAATTAGAAGCAAGTCTTCATATTTATATTCCTAAATATTAAATGGTATTCATTAATTTCATAATTAAAATGAATTTGTACATAAAAACTCTACTTACCACTAAAACTTTCAAAATTAGATGATTCTGGTAGGCAGACTCCAATCTGTGATTCTCTAAAACATCAAAAGGAGAGGTCATTTCTCTCAGATAAGATAGCAGCAGGGAGCACCGTGGTGAGGTGAGTGAGACTTGCACTGTGGGCAGGAGGTCAACTACAGAGCCTCAGTCA
>NW_006337477.1:0-388 GCF_000327345.1 Myotis davidii
ATTTGAAGTAGAGAGGAGAGGGTCAGCCAGGAAGATTGAGCAGAAGAGCCCAGAGTGGGAGGAAGAGCTGAAGATAAATGAGGCAACTCTGCTAAGCCAGGTAAGACAAGGACACAGAACTGACCATCAAATTTTGTAACGCAGAGGTCACAGGTGACCTGTACCTCCCAATATAGGCATAAAACTTTTTCTCAGTGCAAATATGCAAGACAGAAAGAAACTAGTCATTAATACATAGTATTTGGGATTTTTTCCTATTATTTATGTGATAGAAAGTTAATTTATACTCAATCTTGGATTTGGAACCATTTTCTTTGAATTATTTTAGACTCAAAATGGGCCATAAAAATGATTTTGGATTTGACAAAGGAGGCAAGAACATACAATG
>NW_006337478.1:0-388 GCF_000327345.1 Myotis davidii
TTTTTTTTCTAGTTTTTACAAAACACTGGTTAGGATTGCATTAGTCTAAAATAATCTGAGAAGTTTAATTAATTAATAAGTACACAGCTATTTCCATGACTAAGGGAAAAAACTATAAAAATGGCTGATTTGGAAATTCTATACAAAACTTTTCAAAAGTCACATGGGAAAGTATTGAGCAATTAAAAATAAAAGCCACTGCCAATGGCATTTCCTTATAACTATGACTCCCATTTTCTTTTCCTTTATGATAATTGAAAATTTTTAAAGAAAAATCACTAATATCTAGGGATGAATTTATTTAATGATATATGTTAAAATATTGAACAAGTATGTAACAGTAGGGTTATTTATAAATTTGAGTTTGTGTTATTTAAAATATTTTTTT
>NW_006337479.1:0-388 GCF_000327345.1 Myotis davidii
AGAGAAAGGTTAAGATCAATAATAGCTCATTGTTTTCTTCCATTGTAGGAAATTAAGGTTAAAAGTTCATTATGATGAAAGCAAAATAGTGTTAACTCTAGTTAATGTGAATGTTATTGTAAATTCAGTTTAAATTTCAAAACTGAAGATAAATTTACTTATGTTTTGTAGTTACAATATTTTGGTTTAACACATGCAAGTATATGATATTTTATGTCAAGTATTTTTTAAATAGAACTATTTTATAGGCATATCAATACAACAAAACTAAATGTTACATAGTTAACAAATAAATTCCAAAAAATTATATATAATTTTAATGATTTTGTCTACTCCTTGTCAAAAGTGTCCCAGTTAAGCTATATGTATGTATGTGTATATATATATA
>NW_006337480.1:0-388 GCF_000327345.1 Myotis davidii
CCCAGGGCCAAGGGTGCGCCTGGCTTGAGGGGACCCCCAAGCATCACGGGCACAGCCTGGCTTGGTTTCTCTTATTACTATTTTAGTTTAAATGGTTTCTCTGCTTTACTCAAATGAAAACATTTATTTTAAAAGGAAACTTCTGTCTATAAAAGGGTCATAATGGTACCTGCACCACGGGATTGATGTGGGGATTAAATGAAATAATACACCAAAGTGCTTAAAAAAGTGCTTGACATGGCAGAGCTCAGTACATATATGCTCTTACTGTTAGGATTTTAGTGGAAAAGGAGTTCTGGGGAACACTGGGACATATGGGCCTTCAGAGAAGGTTCTAGGAGCTTTTGGAAATATCCAGTCTAGACTCGTTTTTTGTTTTTTGTTTTTT
>NW_006337481.1:0-388 GCF_000327345.1 Myotis davidii
TAATTATTTGTAAGAAACATATATTAAATTAGGTTTCGTCGAACAGAAACATACATCAATCAAGTTTCTGTATTCATCTACTGATGCAAATGTTGTAACCAGAGGCCCACAGGAACCTAGCCCTGTATTTCCCCTGGGAGCAATGGCTCAGCATTTGCTAATTTGATGCTCTGAGTGACTTCATAGAAGATAACTACCACAAAAAAACAGAGACCCCATTGTTTATGTAGAATAGGAACGAGACAGGTAATCAACAATTGCTCTACAAAGTGATCAACAGTAAGACAGCCCCAGCACAGGGTTCTGGGGGAAGAACACCATGGATATGACTAGGCAATTAGGTTCCACATTTAAATAATGTTTTTTCTGTAAAAACTTTTGAAAGAAA
>NW_006337482.1:0-388 GCF_000327345.1 Myotis davidii
GCCCTGACCAGGAATTGAACCATGAGCCATGCCAGCTGGGCAGGATTGAACTATTGATGCACACAGCAACTTAAATGTATCATACATTATACAGAGTGAAAGAAGCCAGTCTAAAAAGTTGCAAATTTATAATTCCATTTACATGACAGTCTCGACATTCTCAAAAAAACAAAATGGGGGTGAAGATCAGATCACTGGTTTTGCTTGGATTAGGGGCTGGGGGAAGTATCTGACTATAAAGTGTGGACACGACAGGGTTTTGTGGAATTATGAAATTGTTTTGTATTCTGATTGTGTCAGTGGTTACACACATTGACTTAGATGCTAAAATGTATAGAATTGTAAACTAAAAAGTCAACTTCAGCCCTAGCTGGTTTGGCTCAGTGGA
>NW_006337483.1:0-388 GCF_000327345.1 Myotis davidii
AGATAGATACAAAAGCACATAAAAAAGCAAATGACCTTGCCCCTCACCCCTCCATCAATCCTACTTCTTAGAAGAAAGTAGTTACTTACAATAGTTACTACCAGCAATCTTCATTTTTTTCATTTTTCATACCCGTGCAGAAATATAAACGTGCACACATTCATGCCAAAATCCCTCTTCTTTATGTCACTTGCTTTTCTCACACTTCACAATACATCAGGACTAGTTTCAGGAAGGCACAGCACAGGAGTAACGTAGAGGAGACCAAACCTAAAGGCTTCGCCCTCACTGGGGGTGATTTTTCACCTTACAACAGACTAGAACACCTTTCAACCTTCCACTCCTTCCTGTGTATTTTTTAAAATTGATTTTTAGAGAGAGAGAAACA
>NW_006337484.1:0-388 GCF_000327345.1 Myotis davidii
ACAAACTTTCCAACCAAGTTTCATGCTTCCCCAACTAATAGTCCCTTAGGATTAGTACCTAATCCTAACAAACAAAAATATTTAAGGAATCCCTGTGGATTATGATGAGGAAAAGAGAAATGTTATCCGGAAGACATGAGCTATTAGTAAGTATTATTGTAACTTTGTGCTTAGCACCATGGGATTCACAGTAAGAATAGGATATAGAAAAGCAAATAAAAATTCAGAAATTATTATTCAGTAAGTATTTAGCATATATGAGTTATCTGAAATGTAAAATCATGTGTCCCATACAAGTAAAGGTTTGCTTTCCTAGAAAGAAAATAGATTAGACGATGCTATTACATGATGGAGTGGTTAAGACTCTAGATGCTAGAGGAAGACTGAC
>NW_006337485.1:0-388 GCF_000327345.1 Myotis davidii
AGTTCTGGGCATAGGAGTCCATAGGTGTACAGAGATCACGTTGGTGGGGACGTGTGAAAGTTCTCAGTGTGCTCTTTTCTGAGTGAAAAGGAAACAAGACCATCAGCCAACAGTAGGATGAGGAAGAAGGTGTAAGAAGAGAGGAAGATGTTTGAAATAGTCATCGAAGGGAATGGGGAGAGTGGGTGGACTGGGAAAATATGGTACACAGACTGGTCAGTAATGAGGGCCCATTGAGGGCTAGTGATCATTCATCTAAAACAAGACTAATCCACATGCCTGTGTGCCTTATCCAACCACAGTCAGCTCCCAGGATGCAGGAATTAAATGGGCAAAAGCTGAATTTAATTAGGGCTATGGATTACCCAAGACAGTTTGATGAAGTAAA
>NW_006337486.1:0-388 GCF_000327345.1 Myotis davidii
ATTTCTGTGGTCTCTGAGGGTGGAAGTGCAATGTCTAAACAATCCTCACCCCATCTCAGCTCACTGATGAGCAAACTCCTCTCTTCCTGGCCCAGGTGCCCTGCAGAACCAAACACCAGGTGGTTGCCTAGGAAACCGCACAGGTAAGAAGGAGCCCCGCATGGGCTGTAGGGAGCAGGGCTGTTTCCAGATCTGGACAGGGCCGGACCCTGTATCATCCTGGACTCACCTCGTGACCAGACACCACCTGTGGATGGACCCAGTGGTCCCTCTTCTTCTTCAGCCCCATGGCCACTGTCAGCAGCTGTCCCCATTGGCCCCTCACTCACCAAGGACTTCTCCCAGCCCCTGTCCACTGCACCAGGAGAACTAGGCACCCTCCACATGG
>NW_006337487.1:0-388 GCF_000327345.1 Myotis davidii
GGGGACAGGCTACTGAAGCCCCCTTTTTAGGGTGTCTCCCCACAGCATCACCCTATCAGAAATTAGGATTTTCCCATGTTTTCATCTGTTTTTTTCTATTTGTTCAAGTGCTTCCAACTGAGGATCTGTGAAGGCCAGATCCAGAAGCAAGGGTGGGGGTCCCTGCCAGGGGACATCCATGTAGCCAATTTCCCAGTAAGCTCTGAGGCAGGCTGTGACGAAGAGAAGAAACCTGTGGGAAGAGGGGAATTGGTCCCAAATGGCTTCAGGTTGCTTCTGCCCCTCTCCCCTTTTCTTTGCCAATCAGTTTGTGGTTTCTATCCCCACAGAACTTTCAGGCAGTTTTAATAAAACAAAAGTAATTTGTGGAGGGGAGGGGAATAGGGTA
>NW_006337488.1:0-388 GCF_000327345.1 Myotis davidii
TAAGAGCCTGGGAACCATCCTGCCCGGGGAACATCACGTGTTTCCAGTCCAAAATTCCTGTAACACAATCATTATTTACCTCAGTATGGACTCATGTATACTATACCTTGGGTTACAATTTAACATTATGTTATTTCTTTTGCTGCTCATACTGTTCCAGTTTTGGTTAATGGTGGTTCTTTTATGGTTGGCTTTTACTATAACATGCTCTCAACCCTTTGTACTTGAGCATTTCCTTAAGTACAAAGGGTTGAGAGCATATTATAGTAAAGCTTAAAGTTCACCTTATATTTTACCTGCCTCAGCACTAGAACCAGCTACTTCTCCAAGAGACCTGGTTCCTTTTATTAGAGAGCTAGAGGCCTGGTGCATGAAATTCATGCTCTGG
>NW_006337489.1:0-388 GCF_000327345.1 Myotis davidii
ATTCACTAGAAGGGTAAGATGCAGGGATTAAAGTGGAACATTGGCATAGATGCCTTCTTTATTCCAAAAGAAGTAGTGTATGATCCAAAAAGTGTATAATATCCCTCTCCAAATATATTCTGTATCTAGGCAAAGCCCAAAGCCTAACTATTGTGTGTGATGACAAGTGAGAATTTAACCGTCTGCGTGCCCCTGGCATTGCTTTATCAGAAGGAATCATGGGTGAATGAGACATTGCCGATACTGTTTCTCCTCTGATTTTATGCCCAGAGACTTTCTACTCATATTTTGTAGTCGCCAGACCTTTTCTGCTTAAGCCAAAGTTGCTTTTGTTACGAATAATAGAAAATCACTTATAATAGCTTAGGCCCGTGGTCGGCAAACTCAT